>NW_006239171.1:304699-308307 GCF_000226075.1 Solanum tuberosum
AAGAATTATCAACATAGATTTAGTGTGATACTATCTAATAGGCTAGTGTCGATTGGTGCGAAGTAATAACTAAGCCAAACATCGATTATGATGTCTAATATGATGTAAAGGTAAGTGTTAGTAAATTATACACACGTAGCCGGAAAAAGGTGCGGGGTGAAATTCTCTAGATACTGGACCAAGGATTTAAAGATACCTAACTTATCACTTTGCGTGTAGTACACTAGGAAAGGATTGCTACTACTAGGATTACTGCGTTATGAGCTTGTGGGGAACATGTATACCCTAGTTATTTCTCTCATCTTGATAACAACCAAAATTGAGTTTTGATTACTGATTACTTATTAAATTCTTACAATTTGTTTTACAAACCCCCCCTTTATTACTTGTTTCTGGAAGTAATTTGACTAATCAAATATAATTGTTGATTAAATTAAAGTCTAAATCATTTTCCTCGTCGGATCGACCCCAACCTATAAGTTGAGTTCTTTACTTGATAACGACCGCTTATGCTTCTTTAGGGAGATGTAATTTGAGCGTATCAAATTTTGGCGCCGCTCCGGGGAAGAATTAGGCTTTTAAATTTATTTTAACTACATTATTGAACGTTAGTCAAATATTTCCTAATTTTACTTTGTTCTTGTTGTTTTTGTCTCTCTTAGATTTTGACTCTACTGTATGCCAAGTACACGGAGCCAGGGTGAACCACTTATGTAACAGCATGTATTATGCGTATGCTAGTTCTATTCATGTGATACTTGACATAGCCTTATAGTATAGGTGAGGGACTGTGCTTCTTATATGATTAGTGTTGGTTTAAACTAGCTCGGAAGGTGATGTAACGCTTTGCACGTTTCAGCATGTGTAATGCAAGTTAACTCCGATGGAAGTATTTAAACTAGAGGTATTAAGGTGGTAATTGGGCCAAATGCACTACCACCTACTTGCATTAATTTGGCCCAAGTTGAGTAGAAGGATAAGGGAAAAATGGACAGCCAAGGCCCAATAGTCTTAAGTCCAAAAAGGCCCAAGTGAAAATTCCAAATAGGTGGACCACCTACTTGCATTAATTATGGCCCAAATTGATATGAATAGAGGGATAATTCGGAGTAGGGCCGAACAAGTGTTGAAGTTCCCAAAAGCCCAAGTTAAAAGGCCAAGTAGGTAGGGCCAAGTAGGTAGGTCACCTACTTGACAATATATGGCCAAAAATAGTCACGAAATTCGGCCATTACACCTCCTTTTAAAAGGGATAAAGATCAGATCTTTTGCTTCATTTTTAACTTGCAAAATTTTCAGATTTCTTAAGTTTCTCTCTTGGTCTCTCTTGGCTGCAATCAGCAGCCCTAGAAAACCTTGGGTCCTTGAGTATTGCCCCATTTTCAAGTAAAAGTTTGAAGAAGAGTTTCAGTTCTTGGAGTACAAGTTTAGAGGATAAATTCCTAGAAACTAAGGTAAGACTACTGTCCCTTTTTGCCTCTCTTTAAATACAGATTTGGGGTGGAGAATTTTGTATATATTTATCAAGAACTAATAGATGGTGATAAATCCTTGAGCCAATATTCTCCTAGTATGCTGAAAGATTTTTAGGGATTGATAGTGGCTGCCTTATGTATATTGTTGTTGGGGGGCTGTTTGGGTATCTTGGCAAAGGATGTATGAAGTTGTATTAATGTATAGAAGAAGGGTGTGGTGGTTCACCATTGGTGCAAGGGTTGTATGGGCCTACTTTCCGTCAAGTGTTAGCTACTGTTTTAGGGCCTTAATGTGATTAGCTGCTGACAATAGCTTAATTGTGACTTATATTGTAGATTAGCATCCAAGAAGGGAGGCTGAATTGTGACAGTGGTATTGGTCAGAAAATAAGGTATGTAAGGCGATTCGATACCATATTCCTTGGCATGAAATCTGATACTTGCGATTAATGTCAATAAGTGAATTTCCTAAGTTCTATTCCTAGTAAAGGAAACATAGTGGCAACGTACGATATCCAAATAGCTAACAATATCCCCCCTCATAAGTGTACATAATTACTGAGTTACACGTTCAATGCTCTATAGTCAATTGAAGTCAATTGTGTCATTTAAGCTCTCAAGTAATGCATTAATGTTACATAGCTCCTTCAATTGAAGCTACTGTCCTAAAGTATTATTTTCATGTCTCCTACTACTGTTCCGTATTTCCAAATCTCAAAAATGATTGTGACCACCAAAACAACAATCTCAAAGATTAAAGAATCTAAGTGAAGCAAATTTGTATAATTATGGGTGGCAGCTCAGGGACGAAAGCCTAGCATGGGCCGATCCCAATTGGTATAGAAGGGTGGCAGCTCAGGGGGAGAAAGCCTAGCATGGGCCGATCCCGATTTCTGTAATGTTGAGGACCGCATCCTAGGGGGTTAAAATGCCTAGCATGGGTCATCCTTTTCTACCACTGATTAGCTGGTCACTCGTATTACATGCCTTATAAAGATCATAACACGCATAAAGGTAAAGACAAGAATGTAAAATACATGACCCCACAAGAGTTAAAAGAGGCGGCCTCCTATTCTAATTTATGCACTTATACGTTGATACCTAGTTTCGTTTGAACTCTTATTTTATATATGTAGTTGCCTTACATATTCAGTACACTTTTCATACTGACGTCCCTCGTGGGGGATGCTGCGTTTCATGCTGCAGGCACAGGTACTCCCACTAGTAGACCTCCTCAGTAGGAGCATACGACACTCAACTACTTTTGGTGAGCTCCAGGTTGCTTCGGAGCTTTACTGAGCCCTTGGTAGATTCATTTTGGTATTGTATCATAGTTAGGGGTAAGGTGGGGTCTGTCCCGACCTACTCTAAGGGTTTCTATCTTTTAGAGGCTTTGTAGACTTATGTATATGGTTCAGTTGCATCTTAACAAGTTGTGGCCTCAACGACCAAGTCTTATATATAAGTTTTGGGTCTACTTACGTCGGTTCGTATCGCTGCGTCCCTGGTGAACTTGTCACAAAATTTTCATCTACATGCATAGTAAGCACAGGTCACATGTTGGGTCTCTCGGGCCTTTAGGGCATCGAGTGCCTGTCCGTGTTAATGGGATTTAAAGTTTGAAAAAGTGGTATCAGAGCAGGTCATCCTAGGGAGTCTACAATGTCGTGTCTATGTAGAGTCTTGCTTATGGATGTGTTGTGCACCACATTTATAAACAGGAGGCTACGGGACCTATATGAGTTGTCTCTTTTCTTTCATTTCTTAGATCGTGCGATAGAACCAAGGTTGTAGGAGAATCGTACCTAACTTCTAAATTGTTTCATTATAGCGAAGATGCCGATTACGAGAAGAAGTAAAAGTACAGGTAAGCGAGTGGATGTGGCTGCCTAAGAAGGGACCAACCAACCACCACCTAGTCAAGTTGTTCAAGGTGAGGCTCAAGATGAGTCTCTATCACAGGTACTAGTGGTGTAGATAGAGCAGCTGGCACGCGGATTCGTGATTTCCTTAATTTGGACCCTCAATCATTCACCGGGTTAGATCCTAATGAAGATCCACAAGACTTTATAGATCAGATCCAACGCACTTTCGATGTTATGCATGTAAGTGATAAAGAAGCGCTTGAGCTAG
>NW_006239171.1:308771-310361 GCF_000226075.1 Solanum tuberosum
GAACAACGGGGTACCAAGAGCAGGGAAGTATGAGCTAATCAAGACCTCCTCGACAGTCTCGTAAACAATGTGGAAGGAATCAGCTAGGTGCATATAGGTTTGGGACATATGTTTGTTTTTGGTGTGGTACACCAGGTCATATGATGAGAAATTGCCCACATAGGGGTGTGGGTGGTGTGGAACAAGCTACTAGGTCAGTTTTTGCATCCTTTTCATCAGCACCTTCTTTAGGTAGAGGACAGATGCCTACTGGTCGTGGTAGAGGAGCTAAGGGAGCAGCTAGTTCTAGTGGAGTTCAGAATCGCACATATGCTCTCGGGATCGACAAAATTTGGAAGCCTCACCAGATGGGGTTATAGGTACATTGTCCATCTTTTCACATATTGTATATGTATTAATTGATCCGGGGTCTACACTATCATATGTTACTCCATTGATTGCTGAAAAGTTCAAAAGAACACCATAATTATTAGTGAAGCCATTTGAGGTGTCTACACCGATTGGTGACTCTATTATAGCTAGAAGGGTTTATCGTAATTGCATTATAACTGTTTGTGATCGTGATACGTTGGCTGACCTTATTGTGCTAGAAATGGTGGATTTTGATGTTATAGTGGGTATGGATTGGTTAGCTTCTTGTTATGCCACGGTAGATTGCCGAACGAAGACGCTGCATTTCCATTTTCCAAAATAGGCCGTTCTTGAATGGAAAGGTAATTTTGGGACACCAAGAGGTAAATTTATTTCCTCTTTTAAGGCAAAGAAGATGATGTCCAAAGGATACATATGTCATCTAGTGAGAGTGAAAAATATAGATGCGGAGCCACCAACTCTTCAATCCATTCCAGTGGTAAATGAATTTCCTGATGTATTTCCTGAAGAACTTCCGGGTTTGTCTCCAGAACGAGAAATAGAGTTTGGTATTGATGTGATTCCAGATACTCAACCTCTATCCATGCCTCCATATAGAATGGCCCCGGCAGAATTACGGGAGTTGAAAGAGCAATTAAAAGACTTATTAGAAAAAGGATTCATAAGGCCTAGTATTTCCCCATGGGGAGCACCAGTTTTATTTGTACGCAAGAAAGATGGCTCGTTAAGAATGTGTATCGATTACCGGCAGTTGAATAAGGTAACGATTAAGAACAAATATCCCCTCCCTAGAATTGATGATCTGTTTGATCAGTTACAAGGTGCTAGGTGTTTTTCAAAAATTGACATGAGGTCGGGTTATCACCAAGTGAGGGTCAAAGACAAAGATATATCCAAGACAGCTTTCCGAACACGATATGGTCATTTTCAGTTTATAGTCATGTCATTCGGGCTAATGAATGCACCAACAGTTTTTATGGATTTGATGAATAGGGTGTTCAAGACATTTTTAGATGTGCTCGTGATAGTATTCATAGATGACATTTTAGTGTATTCAAGATCAGAAGAGGACCATGCTAATCACCTGCGACAGGTTTTACAAATTCTTCGTGATCGTAAGTTATATGCTAAGTTCTCTAACTGTGAGTTCTGGTTAAAATCTGTGGCATTCCTAGGTCATGTTGTATCCGATGAAGGAATAAGGGTTGATAATCAAAA
>NW_006239171.1:310460-312273 GCF_000226075.1 Solanum tuberosum
GTTATTACAGAAGGTTCGTTGAAGGATTCTCTTCCATTGTTTCACCCTTAACAAAGCTAACACACACACAGAAACTAAGTTTCAGTGGAGTGATGAATGTGAAAGAAGCTTCCAAGAGTTGAGGAATAAATTTACTTCTACACCTGTATTGGTACTTCCAGAAGGAACAGAAGGGTATGCAGTGTATTGTGATGCTTCGGGGGTGGGCCTAGGATGTGTATTGATGCAGCATGGTAAAGTAATAGCTTATGGCTCAAGGCAGCTGCGGTCACATGAGAAAAATTATCCAACTCATGATCTAGAGCTAGCAGCAGTTGTATTTGCTTTGAAGATATGGCGCTACTACTTGTATGGAGTTCATGTTGACATATACACTGATCACAAGAGTTTGCAATATGTCTTTAAGCAAAAGGACCTAAATCTGAGGCAGCGAAGATGGCTGGAGCTACTAAAAGATTATGACATTGATATCTTGTATCATCCCGGGAAAGCAAATATAGTAGATGATGCGTTAAGTCGTAAATAGTGGCAAGTACCTATGGGAAGTCTATGGAAAGACAAGGAATAACTAAGGATCTATGTCAACTAGCTAGCTTGGGGGTTCGGCTTCTTGAATCTCCTGACGAAGGGGTTATTGTGCAAAATGCGGCAGAATCCTCATTAGTAGTAGAAGTGAAAGACAAGCAGTACACTGATCCTATTCTGTTAAAGCTTAAGGACAATGTACAACAGGGTATGACAAAGGCATTTGAGCTTACGCAAGAGGGAGTACTTCGATGTCAAAACAGATTGTGTGTACCTAATGTAGATGAATTAAGAAAGAGGATTATGATGGAAACGCATCATTCGAGATATTCTGTCCATCCGGGGTGAACTAAAATGTGTCATGAGTTAAAAGAAATGTATTGGTCGGGGGACATGAAGAAGAACATTACGGAATTCGTGGCTCAATGTCCAAATTGTCAACAAGTGAAAGTAGAGCACCAAAAGCCCGGAGTTTATATGCAGTGTATAGAACTTCCAATTTGGAAGTGGGATATGATCAATATGGATTTTGTCACTGGTTTGCCTCGTTCATTTTTGAAGTTTGATTCTATATGATACAGCAGCGGCTAGAAACAGCTCAAAGTCGACATAAATCATATGCAGATGTTAGAAGGAGAGGACTAGAATTTTTTATAGGGGATTGGGTGTTCTTGAAGGAGTCACCAATGAAAGGGGTAATGAGGTTTGGTAAAAAAGGAAAATTGAGTCCACGCTATATAGGGCCATATAAGATTATTCGAAGAGTTGGTCAAGTAGCCTATGAGTTAGAGCTACCACAAGAGCTTTCATCAGTTCATCTGGTGTTTCATGTCTCGATGCTTCGGAATGCATAGGTGACCCATCTCATATTACTCCTAACTAAAAATGTACAGGTTACGGGAGATCTCACTTATGAAGAAGTACCCATTTCTATTCTAGATCGACAAGTTAGGAAGTTAAGAAATAAAGAAGTAGCTTCTAGTAAAAAGTATTATGTAGGAACCAACAAGTAGAAAAAAGTTACATGGGAAGCGGAAGAAGCAATAGAAATTGAAGTATCCTCATCTCTTTCAGATCCATGAGAAGGATCAAAATGCTTAGTTTAGACGCTGACAAGTAAGTTTAAGTCTATTTGTATTATGTGATTAATAGTAGCACTAACTTAGGCTCGAACTTGTTTGGGCTGGAAAACCATGCTAACATTCGAGGACGATTGTTTTTAAGGGGGAAGGATGTAACAGCATGTATTATGCGTATGCTAGTTCTATTCATGTGATACTTGACATAG
>NW_006239171.1:312424-316802 GCF_000226075.1 Solanum tuberosum
TGTAACAACCTGTATTATGCGTATGCTAGTTCTATTCATGTGATACTTGACATAGCCTTATAGTATAGGTGAGGGACTGTGCTTCTTTTATAATTAGTGTTGGTTTAAACTAGCTCGGAAGGTGATGTAACGCTTTCCACGTTTCAGCATGTGTACAGCAAGTTAACTCCGATGGAAGTATTTAAACTAGAGGTAGTAAGGTGGTAATTGGGCCAAATGCAACTACCACCTAACTTGCATTAAATTTGGCCCAAGTTGAGTAGAAGGATAAGGGAAAATGGAAAGACAAGGCCCAATAGTCTTAAGTCCAAAAAGGCCCAAGTGAAAAGTCCAAATAGGTGGACCACCTACTTGCATTAATTATGGCCCAAATTGACATGAATAGAGGGATAATTTGGAGTAGGGCCCAACAAGTGTTGAAGTTCCCAAAAACCCAAGTTAAAAGGCCAAGTAGGTGGGGCCAAGTAGGTGGGTCACCTACTTGACAATATATGGCCAAAACTAGTCACGAAATTCGGCCATTACATCTCCTTTTAAAAGGGATAAAGATTAGATCTTTTGCTTCATTTTTAACTTGCAAAATTTTCAGATTTCTTAAGTTTCTCTCTTGGTTTCTCTTGTCTTCAATCAGCAACCCTAGAAAACCTTGGGTCCTTAAGTATTGCCCCATTTTCAAGTAAAAGTTTGAAGAAGAGTCTCAGTTCTTAGAGTACAAGTTTAGAGGATAAATTCCTAGAAACTAAGGTAAGACTACTGCCCCTTTTTGCCTCTCTTTAAATACAGATTTGGGGTGGAGAATTTTGTATATATTTATCAAGAACTAATGGATGGTGATAAATCCTTGAGTCAATATTATCCTAGTATGCTGAAAGATTTTTAGGGATTGATAGTGGTTGCCTTATGTATATTGTTGTTGGGGGGCTGTTTGGGTATCTTGGCAAAGGATGTATGAAGTTGTATTAATGTATAGAAGAAGGGTGTGGTGGTTCACCATTGGTGCAAGGGTTGTATGGGCCTACTTTCCGTCAAGTGTTAGCTACTGTTTTTAGGGCCTTAATGTGATTAGCTGCTGACAATAGCTTAATTGTGACTTATATTGTAGATTAGCATCCAAGAAGGGAGGCTGAATTGTGACAGTGGTATTGGTCAGAAAATAAGGTATGTAGGGTGATTCGATTCCATATTCTTTGGCATGAAATCTGATACTTGCGATTAATGTCAATAAGTGAATTTCCTAAGTTCTATTCCTAGTAAAGGAAACATGGTGGCAACGTACGATATCAAATAGCTAACAATATCCCCCCTCCTAAGTGTACATAATTACTTAGTTACACGTTCAGTACTCTATAGTCAATTGAAGTCAATTGTGTCATTTAAGCTCTCAAGTAATGCATTAATGTTACATAGCTCCTTATATTGTAGGTACTGTCCTAAAGTATTATTTTCATGTCTCATACTACTGTTCCGTTTTTCCAAATCTCAAAAATGATTGTGACCACCAAAACAACAATCTCAAAGATTAAAGAATCTAAGTGAAGCAATTCGTATAATTATGGGTGGCAGCTCTGGGGGGAAAGCCTAGCATGGGCCGATCCCAATGGGTATAGAAGGGTGGCAGCTCAGGGGAGAAAGCCTAGCATGGGCCGATCCCGATTTCTGTAATGTTGAGGACCGCATCCCAGGGGGTTAAAATGCCTAGCATGGTTCATCCTCTTCTACCACTGATCAGTTGGTCACTCGTATCACATGCCTTATAAAAATCATAACACGCATAAAGGTAAAGACAAGAATGTAACATACATGATCCCACAAGAGTTAATAGAGGAAGCCTCCTATTCTAATTGATGCACTTATACGTTGATACCTGGTTTCGTTTGAACTCTTATTTTATATATGTAGTTGCCTTACATATTCAGTACACTTTTCGTACTGACGTCCCTCACGGGGGACGCTGCGTTTCATGCTGCAGGCACAGCTACTCCCGCTAGTAGACCTCCTCAGTAGGAGCATACGACACTCAGCTACTTTTGGTGAGCTCCAGGTTGCTTCGGAGCTTTACTGAGCCCTTGGTAGATTCATTTTGGTATTGTATCATAGTTAGGGGTAAGGCGGGGTCTATCCCGACCTACTCTAAGGGTTTCTATCTTTTAGAGGCTTTGTAGACTTATGTATATGGTTAAGTTGCATCTTAACAAGTTGTGGCCTCAATGGCCAAGTCTTGTATATAAGTTTTGGGTCTACTTACGTCAGTTTGTATCGCTGCGTCCCTGGCGAACTTGTCACAAAATTTTCATCTACATGCATAGTAAGCATAGGCCACATGTTGGTTCTCTCGGTCCTTTAGGGCATCGACTGCCTATCCGTCTTAATGGGATTTGAGGCGTGACAACTTACTCCGTACGATCCAGAGTTGAACCGAACTTTGCGAAGAATGAACAATTAAGGAATTCCAGTTTATCGTATCGGAGTAAATCTTGGTGATGCAGTTGAGTTACAATAGCCAAGAGTAGCTGGTGGGGAAAACCAGGGTCTAGCTGAAGATCAATTGGGAGATGCAGTGAGGGTGCATGGTCCACCAGGCCCACAACTTCACAACAACTATATGGGCAATGTCAATATTGATGACTCTGATGTACCTCTAGTCTTACCCACTTTGCCTCCGGGGCACACATTTGTGGTAACCATTAGCTTAATGCAGATACTTACTGCGAGGGGCTTGTTCTCAGGGTTACCATCGGAGGACCCACATGCTCACATAGCCAAGATAAGGGTGGTCTGCAAGAGCTGTGTAGGTCGACCAGACTTGGATATGGATGTCATTGGATTGCAAATGTTCCCTCTATCACTCACAGGCGATGCTGCTAAATGGATCATTGAGCTTCTTTATAACTCAATTTATACATGGAATCAACTGAGATATGTGTTCTTAGCAAGGTATTATCCAGTGTTCAAGAAGCTCAATCACAAAGATAGGGTAAATAATTTTGTGGCATTGCCTGGAGAGTCTGTGAGGAGCTCATGGGACAGATTCACTTCGTTCATAAGTGGTGTTCCGAATCACCGTATTGATGATGAGTCACTGAAGGAATATTTCTATCGAGGTCAGGATGACAACAATAAATCAGTGCTTGATACTATTGCTGGAGGATCATATGGTGAGTGCACATATGCAAAGATCACAGAAAAATTGGAGAAGATCTATCGCAACAATAAAGCATGGAGCACTAGGAGGTCGGATACTGGGAGAAACACATTTGCCGTTCATGCTACGAATAATCAATCTGCAAAGGAGATTCATGAGGAGATGGCTCGGATGAGGACCGAGTTGGGGTTGGTATTGAAACATGTGATGGGAGGTGCAGAGAAGGTAAATGCAGTGAATTACTTGACTAGAACTCCACCACCAGCTGAAGAGTGCTACTATGAAGAAGATGCTTATGCAGTGAATGATCAGACTGGAGGTTTCCGACCTAACGCTCAAGGATCCAAGACGGAAAATTGGCGCCAAGGTCAAGGAAACCAAGGTCGAAACTATGGTAATTACAACCGAGAGGGTCAATATGTCAGGGATGGAAACTTCAATCACGACAACAACTACAATCGGAACAACTATGGCAGCAGAAATGATCGGGTTGGACCTTATATTCTCCCTCAAAATAGGGAATCTGGTACTAGGGAAGCTGGAGGCAATCTGGCGCGTATTGAAGATATGATGCATAAGATGATGAGAAGGTTTGATGCAACTGATGAGAATGTGAAGGAGATGAGAAATGACTTGTCTGGTATTGGTCAAAAGGTTGATGCCCATGCAGTGTCAATAAAGGATCTAGAGCAGCAGATGACTCAATTGTCTACCACAGTGAATCCACGTCAACCTGGCACTCTTCCTAGCAACACCATCCAGAATCCAAAGAATGATGGTCATTGTATGGCAGTTAGTACTCGAGGGGGTAAGCAAACCATAGATCCATTTATGCCATCTGTAGTGGATGCAGAGATGAGAAAAGAAGATGATGTGGTAGAGGCTAAAGAAGAGTTTGAGACGGCAACAAACTAGGAAGCGGAGATATCTCATAAAGTGGTTCCCCTACCTAGACCTCCACTACCTTTTCCACAAAGGTTAGTGAAGAAGACTGAAGAAGGTAAATATTGCAGGTTTATTAGTATGTTGAAGCAACGGGTTTCTATCAACGTTCCTTTGATAGAAGCTTTGAAGCAAATGTCTGGGTATGCGAAGTTCATGAAAGATATGGTGACCAAGAAAAGATCTGTGAGTTTTGAAGATGATGATAGATTGCAGCAGTGTAGTGCTATTGCTACAAGGTCACTTGTGCAGAAGAAGGAAGATCCTGGTTCTTTCACGATTCCATGTACTATA
>NW_006239171.1:317171-317550 GCF_000226075.1 Solanum tuberosum
GAAGCAATTTTCAATATTTGTAGGTCCATGAAGCAGAATGGTACAGAATGGTAAGCTTCAAATAGTATCTGCTATAACTTACAGAGTGGAGAATGGGACAGAAGTTCAAATTAAAGAGCGACTAGGTGTTGAGGCATTAGTAGCAGTTATGATGAATTTTGATAGTGATGGTATTGAAGAGTATGATGAGTTGGTACGCCGCACTCGATAGGTGTGAATATCGGTCAAAACCAAAGAAGTATGAGTTAGACACGAAGAATCGCGAGTTCCCACCTGCAAGACCATCTATTGTGGAGGCACCGAACTTGGAACTTAAGGCTATACCACCGCATTTGAGGTATGTATACTTGGGCAGAGACAGTACTTTACCAGTCATCAG
>NW_006239171.1:318391-318683 GCF_000226075.1 Solanum tuberosum
ACCACCCATTTCTGTAAAAGGTGTTAGAAGTTTTCTTGGGCATGCAGGTTTTTATAGTAGATTCTTCAGAGATTTCTCAAAAATTGCACATCCGTTGTGCAAACTGCTCGAGAAGGAGTGCAAGTTCTATTTTGATGATGCTTGTCAGAGATCATTTGGAGAGTTGAAGGAGAAGTTGGTTACTGCACCTATCATTATTTCACCGGAATGGGGACAACCGTTTGAGGTAATACGCGATGCGAGTGGAGTGGCGCTTGGTGTAGTATTGGGACAAAGGCGAGAGAAAATTCTT
>NW_006239171.1:319100-323115 GCF_000226075.1 Solanum tuberosum
TGCTTCTCATGACTTGATTCCTTGGTTCGCAGACTTTCCTAATTATCTGGCAAGCGATATTATGCCTCCTGATTTGTCTTTCACCAAAGGAAGAAGTTTATGCATGATGTGAAGAAATTCTTTTGGGATGAGCCTTATTTGTATCGTAGTTGTGCTGATGGAATTATTCGTCGCCGTGTACCCGAAGTTGAGATGTTGAGTGTACTTGAAGCATGCCATTCATCGCTTGTTGGTGGGCATCATAGTGGTATTCGAACTGCACATAAGATTTTGCAGTGTTGGTACTATTGGCCTACCATCCACCAAGATGCTCATGATTTCGCCAAGTCCTATGATCGTTGCCAAAGAGAGGGTGGGATTTCAAAGAGGCAAGAGCTGCCTATGAATCCTATATTGGTGATAAAGTTGTTTGATGAATGGGGCATTGATTTTTTGGGTCCATTTGTGAGTTTATATGGGATGAAGTATATTCTTGTTGCGGTTGATTATGTATCGAAGTGGGTGGAAGCAGTTGCGCTCCCAAACAATGAAGGCTAGAACGGGTTGGTCAAGGAAGCTTGATGATGCTCTATGGGCATATCGCACTGCATACAAGACCCCCATAGGTATGTCTCCTTATCAACTTGTATATGGGAAATCTTGTCATTTACCAATCGAGCTAGAGCACAAAGCTTTGTGGGCAATGAAGAAGTTGAATTTGGATTGGGGCATTGCATCTAATCAAAGGATGAATGACTTGAATATGCTTGATGAGTTTCGCCTAAAAGCTTATGAAAGTTCAGCCTTGTACAAAGAGAAGATGAAGTGGTATCATGATCAAAGAATTGAAAAGCGAGAATTTGTGGTTGGTGATCTTGTGCTTCTATTCAACTCTAAGTTGCGCGCGCTTGTTTTGCAGGCAAACTCAAGTCCAAATGGACTGGGCCATTTTTGCTCACAAAAGTGCTCCCCCATGGAGCGGTTGAGCTTGAGAATAATGAAGGAACAAGGTTCATGGTAAATGGGCAAAGGATCAAGATCTATCTGGGAAATGCTGAAAGTGTGCAAAAAGTGATTGAGGCCTACAATCTTGATGAAGTCTGAGTAATCAAGAAACTTTCGTCGTGCCGCGACATTAAATCAAGCGCTGTTTGGGAGGCAACCCAAGATGTACAATCTATCCAACAATAAGTTTCTGTTTTCCATTTAGTAGTTTTCTTTGTTTAATTGCGTCTCCATATTAATTTAGATAGGTTGTTTTTTTTTTTTAGTGTTTGCTAGAATTAGCATAGAGTCTGTGTCTAAAAAGTGTCTAGAAAATGTAAAAAGAATAACCTATTGGTTGCTACATGTGTAGGTACACCATGAAAAATCTAAAGAAAAAGGTCTGGTGCAGAGGTCTACGGACCCCATCAACGGTCCGTCGTTCAATCCATGGACCGTGGATGGTGTCCGTAGACCCCAGGTATGCCTCTAAATTTTTCTAAGTATAAGGGTGATCTACGGTCCTTATCTACGGACCGGAGATCGACTCACGGACCGTAGACGGGGTCTCGTGTGTACAAACCCTAGTTCTGTCTGACCCGACCCGGACCCCCTGATTTAAAAACTCCCTAATCTAAAATCACTTCCACTTCCCTCCATTCACTCTCCAACCGTTTCACCATCCCATAACCTCCCTCAATCACTCCATAACTGCCCCATAAATTCATCCCTTCCATTCCCCCCATAATTCCCACAATTCCTTTCCATTTACGAATACAACTCATTCCATATTCCACAAAAGTGTCCGGTGTTGGGTTAGTAACGAAGAGGTGATTCATTGGTCTTGCTAAGCTTAGTGTCGTCACGCAATCACCCCACTCCTCGTTGCTTGTAAGGTAATAGACTTTCCCCTCACTTTGAATTTCAGTTCATAGATTGAATATACAAAGTCGGGAGTTGGTGGGTCTTGACCTTGGGTAGTTGTTAGATGAAATTGCATGAAAAATTGGAAGTTACAATACCCTTGGAACGATAGATAGTGATTGTTGCCTTGTTGTATGTGATTATGAGTCTACATGTAAGTTTCGACCTAGGGTTCCAAAGTTTGTCTTAAATACTTTTTCAAATGATTAATCAGAATTCTGAGAATGAAAAACTAGCATGATTCAATGTTGAAATGCATGGTTAGACTAGGATATTGTTGAAAATAATCTAAGATGTGGACTTGAAAATAAAGATTGGCTGAAACCTGGCACACATCGCATCCACGATACCCTGTCTACAAACTGTAGATCAATCTACGGACCGTAGATTGGGTTCGTGGGTTGATACACTTGAAAATCTCACAAAGTGTGAAACCACGGATGTGGACTACAGTCCGTAGATCAATCTACGGACCGTCCGTAGATCAATCTACAGACCGTTCTGTACATCCGTGGTTTCCCTCTGTGACTATTATTGTTGGTCCTCTGATCCACGGAAGGATTCCACGGACCGTAGATCAGTCTACGGACCGTAGGTCTTCTCCATGGATGACCAGTGTACCCTCTGTCTGAAATTTTCTTGGGACTTTGTTACTGTTCGTTTATAGTTCTAAAAGTGTTTTTTTGTTTGTTTATGGTTAGTTTTTGCACTAATATTGCTTCCACAGGTACGATGGCACCCAAGAAACTAGTCACCTACGCAAAATAGGGCATGTCAAAATCTGTTGCTCCTAGCTTCAGGTTAATTGATGTGAACACGGACATGGAAAAAGATCCAGCATACGTTCCTCCCAACATAAGGACTTCCCTCACAGGACCCAGAGCCACCATAGGCACCTCACAGAAGATGATCACCGACGTAGTCACTGTCTCCCAGTTGGATGAGGAGCACACACTAATCGGATCACCATCTGGGGCTGCTTCCAGTTCAGCTACTAGGTCTGCGTCTGGCTCCGAGTCTGCCCATGCTTCGGGCTCTGAGTCCAGCCATGCTTCAGGGTCCGAGTCTGCCCATGTTTCGGGGTCCAAGGCCAAGTCAGCCACATGGTCTATCCAGGATGACCAAGCTGCCTTTTCTAATGAGGCCACAAGCTCGGAGTCTGTACCAGTACCAAGGAATGATGATCCTACTCCAGTGGTCGGCGATCCAAACAGATGGTGTGTTGAGGGCCAATGGCAAATTTATCGGGATGCCAAGATGAGAAATAACAAAGGGAAGATGGCTCAACTTATTACAGAGGAGCGTAAAGTCCTCATGGGGAGCTTGCACACTGTCCCTGACATCCACCAGCTTTTTAACCTTTACAAGTGTGATTGGATTGCTCGAGACCCTAGGCCTTATAGTGAGGAGATTGTGCGAGAGTTCGACGCCTCCTATGTTGCCACTCTCCATGGCTCGATCTCCAAGAGCTCAAATCCCATGGATCAAGATCCTCTCACTTCCACTGTGGTCCGGGGTTGTTCGGTGGACATATCACATGCCACCATCAGCCGCTTTCTTTATTGTCCGACCACAGGTCACTATTGGTCACTAAACACAGCGGAGTTTGAGTGCAGATGGGACATCATGCAGAGCGGTGCTTTCTAGAGGAATGCTGAACAGCGAGACGCTGTAATACTATGGTTGGCTAAATACATTGCTTCAGATGGCGAGCGTGCAGAGTGGGTCACCGCACCTCGGTTAGGTATCCGAAAGGCCACATTGAATTTTGTGGCCAAGTTCTTCTAGTTGTTGGTGCGTAACAGGGTATCGCTGACAAAAGCTGACAACCAACTCACATGGGATAGAGTGATCATGGTTGCAGTACTGGTAGCGGGAGTGGAGATTGACTTTGCCCGCATGCTGCTGGCAGAGATTCACGAGAGGGCATTCAAGACCTCCACTACTTACCCCTTTCCATGTTTGATTTTTCAATTGGACAGGGACTCTGGCATGCTGATCTGGCATTGTGATAAGTTGATCCACTCTACAGGGACTTTGGATATAGTCCTCATTCGAGATGAGGCAAATGTGACGGCACTTCGCAGAGAGCCCCAGATTGAGGTACCTCCCCTGGGCGCAGATCCTG
>NW_006239171.1:323389-327415 GCF_000226075.1 Solanum tuberosum
GAGCGAAGGATGGAGGGCATGATGGACTGGAAGGTCCAGGCAGTAAATAAGCATCTTGATGCCTTTGAATTACGAGTCCTCGAGCGATCAGCCCGGGCCATAGATCTATCCTCTTTGCAGGCTGAGTTAGCTAGTCTCCGGACCGACGTTGATTCCATTCTTACCACCCCTACAGTTGAGCCTCAGGCCGCACCTACAGCACTGGCTGATGATACGGTGCTCGATGCTTTATTCGGTAGGACAGCCGAGGAGGGGCTTGAGCCTACACATGCAAAAGGTAAGAGGTACCGTTCTAATCGCACTGAGGAGGAAAAAGTGCAAGAGAGACAGCGTAGGCAGGAGAAGAAGGCTAGAAAGGCCTCAATTCTACATGAACAGTTGCACCAACAGAGGGTGTGTGAGAGTGTTGCAGGGGCATCGAGTTCTGCCCCAGTTGTAGAGGTCCCGCCTGCTGTGAGGGACGTTGTGAGCACCACTGATGGTGCTATGATGGATGATGTGGGCACTACTGAGGGTGACCTTACTATTGCTCCAGCGGGCTCCGGGAAACCAGACCCACCCGCTCGTGCATGATTCGTCGGACCTATGCGCCAGATGTTTGCTTCACCCAATCCACTATCTTTTACTGTTCTTGTATGCATTGGGGACAATAGCATCTATTTTAGATTTTATTGCTTTTATTCTAGTTCTTGACTTGGGATATTAACTTGCAACTTTAGCAATTCTTGATTTCCTAAGTTTGTTTTGAAGATTTTGGCTTTGCAATTCAAGTTAAATTTCTGGGTTTGTTATTCTCTTTACGTAAGTTCATGATTTCTACTTCTACAATTATGAATTGTGTTCTTGCCAATATGAGTAACTAAATTCACAACTAGGGTTGTGGGAAGAATAGTGATTGTTCAAAGTATGAATAGTAAATAAGAAATTCTTAAATAGTGCTGTTGCATGCATTGATAATTCTTTCGTTTAGAAGTCTTTTTAACGAGTGCACGCGTTAGAACTTGCGTTGTTGCTACTTGCCGGACCAAATAGGTAATCAACAAGAAAAGAATTATCAACATAGATTTAGTGTGATAATATCTAATAGGCTAGTGTCGATTGGTGCGAAGTAATAACTAAGCCAAACATCGATTATGGTGTCTAATATGAGGTAAAGGTAAGGGTTAGTAAATTATACACACGTAGCCGGACCAAGGTGCGAGGTGAAATTCTCTAGATGTCGGACCAAGGATTTTAGAGATACCTAACTTATCACTTTGCATATAGTACACTAGGAAGGGATTGCTACTACTAGGATTACTGTGTAATGAGCTTGTGGGGAACACGTATACCCTAGTTATTTCTCTCATCTTGATAACAACCAAAATTGAGTTTTGATTGCTGATTACTTATAAAATTCTTACAATTTGTTTCACCAAAGCCCTCCTTTTTATTACTTGTTTCTGGAAGTAATTTGACTAATCGAATATAATTATTGGTTTAATTAAAGTCTAAACCATTTTCCTCGTGGGATTAACCCCAACCTACAAGTTGGGTTCTTTACTTGATAACGACCGCTTATGCTTCTTTAGGGAGGTGTAATTTGAGCGTATCAAGTCATATATCAACAGTTCGAGATACCCCAAGACATCTAACCAAGTCAAAAAAAATTTGAGGATGACCTCAAAAATTCCTTTAAGCGTCACTAGAAGTTTGTAGTAAATTTTGAATATTGCAAAAATATTAGAAGTTTAAAGCTAACTTCAAATGACCTCTGGCATCGTTCAACTTCATCGTCAACTGCAACAATCTCCAACACCTTTGAATTTTAGAGTCCACTGAAAAACCTTTCAATTATAGCATATTTCGGGAGGATCGTGTCTGAAATTTTCCAAGCTTTAAGGGTTTTTGAATTCTCCGGAACAAGCTATCGGATACACAGAAGTTTCAAACCAAGGACGTTCATTTAAGTTATGCATGACATGACATTTGACGGTGACCTCTCCCAAGTTGATTTTTTAAAATCTTTTTGTTAGGCTTTTGATATGCCATACATTTCGTGTAATTTCATCTTATGTCTATCGAGAAACAAGAGATCAGAATGACCAACCGAAGATAGTAAGACAAGGAGCAAGCGATTGAAGAACTCAACACAAATCAGTTTGTTTTAAAAACTAACATTTTTTATGTGGATGCAGATCTATAAGTTTGCCTCAAGATCATCATATTCCCTCATTCAATGAATATGGAGAAGTTAAAAGGGCGAGGAGCTCTCCAAAATTGACAACTTTTCTGTGAATGCAGGAAAGTCGTTGAAGTTTTTCAGAAGAAAAAGAAACAGTTCAAAATACGAGTAACGACACCTCGTTCAAATCTCCAGCAAAGGATGAGCAAGTGAAAACATCGCTCTCAAGATGTACAAACATCTACCATGACATCAAATTACATTTTCTAGTATCAAGAACATTTGAAGAATATTCACAAATTGCGTCTATATAAGACGCGATAATGTTAATTACTCAGAGGGACATTTCTATAATATTATGAAATGAGATAATACGACCACCCAGAGGGACATTTCTACAGTATTATCAAATGAGATAGTACCACAAACGAGAAGGATATAATCATCATTTTATCGATGGAATGTCATCATCCTGTCAATAGATCAACATCATCCTACCAGTGGATCATCAACGAAGCATCATCATCATATTAATAGAGCATTAACATCATATTGCCAATTGATCATCAATGAAGAATCATCATCCTATCAATGGAGCATCAACGTCATCACCCAGAGTGTCATCAACCTAATCCTACCGATGGATCATCACCGAATAATCATCACCCTATCAATGGAGCATCAACGTCATCACCCAGAGGGACATCAATACAATCCTACCAATGGATTATAAATAAAGAATCATCATCCTACCAATGGATCATCAATGAAGAATCATCATCCTATCAATAGAACATCAACATTATCCGACCAATGAAGCATCATCATCCTATCAATAAAGCATCGTCATCAACATAACACTAACAAGAAAGTCATCATCATTATAGCATCATATCAAGTCATCCTCTACTGAGTCAAAACTAATGGAGGCTAATGTCAAAACATTTATAGAAAAAAATTTTTGCTGAATATGGTAAAACGTATCACTTGTCTATTAAAATTACAGTTTCTGCTAACAAGTTTATTTCATTCCTTTTCGAGAGCATCCAAGAGGATGAATTCTCAAATGAAACCACTGGTGCAGACAACATAAAAAAAGATGCAGCACAACGTGGGACTTTTTCTTAGCGCGAGCTGAGAAACGAATGTCATCGAGCCTCCACCTCATTATAGTTAGACTATTATCGAGTCATCCACCTCGTTACAATTGGATAATGATCGAGCCATCCACCTCGTTACAGTTAGATAATCATTGAGCAATCTAGCTCATTGTAGAGATTACTAGAGTTTGCCATGCAGAAAACAAGCAATGACATCTCCAAATCATTAGCAAATCATGAGTTGTAATGGACATACTGTGTTCGAAAGCAGTATCCATTATCTTTTACTCTCAATACTTCTTTATTTTGTCATCTAGTTGAAAAATATGTTTATGTCTATCCATTAAAACATACTTATTTGTTATATGAATGATCTTTCTTTATTTTCTTTACTCAAACCGCTAGCTAAAGCAGTACTATGTCTACTAATTATTTACTTTGAGTGTGCAGACATATACTGAACATACTTATGTGACATATTTCACAACAAGAGTAATAAAAAAGCAACGTAAGAAATGCTACCACTTTTTTCCAATTCCAGTTTCTACTAACAAGTTTGTTTCAGTCTTTGTCGAGAGCATCCAAGAGGAAGAATTCTCAACCACAGGTGCAGACGACATCAACAAGGATGCAACACAACGTGAAATTTTTTCTTAGCAGCAAACTGGGACATAGTCTGAAAAGGAGTATCAAACTCTTAGGACACGAGTTGAGGAGCGACTTCCACCACAATCAAACCACACCCCTATCAGAAGGCATGTG
>NW_006239171.1:327579-337472 GCF_000226075.1 Solanum tuberosum
GAGGAGCGACTTCCCCCACAATCAAACCACACCCCTATCAGAAGGCATGTGAATTTTTTTTGGGTTTTTCAGTTTTAGTTTCTCAGCCGGAAAATTTCTATTTTCACCGGAAGAAAATTTCCAATACGAGTGGCGATACACCAAGAGCTTTGGAAATTATGCCCGTGTAAGTTCTTACTTGTGGATGTGAAGAGCTCCGCATTCATGGCTAAGAGGTTGCAAGCCTCTTTTTCATACTCGACTTATTTGTCACTCTTCCAGAACCAAAGGTTATCTTGCATGCTAGATTTCATTTTCAACCGATTGAGTCGAACTACAAGCAGCCTGATTCCTAAGGTTTAAGGATATGTAGGCGGGCTCAAGGTTGAAAACTAGGCTGTATTCCAAAATTCTCTCTTAAATCTTCGTCTTGATCATTCTAATTTCTTCATAATTTGATATTGGGATAACTTTTGAATTCTTTCAAAATTGTGCGTCAAATCAAGCGTATCGAACTACAAGTGGCCTAAATTCTCATATAGCCTGAGATATGTAGGAAACCCATTTCCGTGGTTCGGCCATAATTCTTAAAGTCCGTACCAAAAGCTCTTTTCTGAAAGTTGAAATGTGGTCGGTCAAAATTGGATTTGTCAATTTCATTTGCCTCGGATTTCCTTCATCAATCCAAGTCAAACGAGGGACAATTGTTGACACCCAATTTTGGACCTCCATAATATAGATTAATCACCGAGTTCTTAAATTCCAAACGATTTGAAATAATTAGTTTTTATAAAGTTCAAAATATTTTTCAAGTTACTTTTAATTAATTTCGTCATTTTTATAATTTTTAAGTAACATATATGTTTTATATAATTTTGTATATATAATTAGTATATTTTATAAATATTTCAAAAATTATCTCAAAAAGATTTTAATTTTAGCAAGTATTTTATTAAATTAGTTTAGTTTAAATTATGGTTAAAATTTTGAATCATTAGTTTACAATTGAGTTCATTATTTTATTTTGATAAGATTAAGAAGTTCGTTAATTAATTAATACTAATTCATTTTATTTGGGTTTGAGCCGAATTTGTTAATTTAACTCAATTTGGTTTTTTTCTTAAAGTCCAAGATCTAATCAATCTTAAACCTACCCTTAAACCCATTTGGAGACAAAATTTTAGGCCTTTTTCCTCTTTTCATTAGCCCATTCCCCTAATTCCTATCCGACCCATTCCCAGCCCACCAACATACAATACACTCAGCAACACATACAGAAAACCCGACCCCTGTACTCGCGTCCTCTTCCTCCTCAACGCGTAAACCCAGAAACTCCAAGGAAAAATCGTGAAACTAAACCAGCAGCCCTGCTCACTCGCGCGTAGCCCGCGATTCCTCTCCCTCTTTCCTCTCTCCTTTATCTTCTTCGTACGAGAATAATCCAGGTGTTGCACTCTCGGAGATGGTTCGTCCTTGCTCTTCGAATCTGACGACTCTCTTTTCAATTCCGTTAGGAATTTGTACTATTATAGCTCCTCAGACCTTATCCCTTCAGGAGAATTCAAATTTCAAATTCGAAATTCTTCACTCGTTTTCCCCATTTTCCAGCCTTAGATGCCCTCTATAAAAGCCCCTCTCCTTCTTCATTGTTGGGAGGTTGGAAAAAATTGGGGAAATTAGAGGTTGAAGAATATATTTCACATATAGAGACAGGGGTTCACATACATAAAGACTACCCAGAATGCAAAGCTTTTTAGGTAAATTAGACCAAAAAATTTACAAGCGAGGTAGAGAATACTTAAGTCGATTTCTTGTTCAGACTCGACCCTCTTTTTGTTCCCAGAGTCACACTTCGATGGTGGAATCGTATTCGTGATTAGCTCATTTTTTAGTTCGCTGCACCAGAAAAGGTAATACCCTTAGTCTTATGTTTCGTTTCCTCTCCATTGATATGTGGTTGGCTCTGTTTCCGTTCTATTAGTCCTTCTCTTTAGGATTTCATGTGATGATTAATGAATTGTTCTGTCTCTTGATATTGCTGGAATGCTATGAGTGTTGTATTCTGTATTTGTTGTTGGATTGCAGTAACAAGTTCTTATTTTTCTTAGCTTCTTTTGTTCATATTCTAATATATTTTCCGAGAAGATTGGTCTAAATTTGGGATGCAGCAGTTCATCCATTTAGTTGATTTCCATTCATTTTAAATTCTATATGGTTGGTATCCTGTGAAAGGTTAGTATGCTATTGGTGCTTGTTCTTAAAGGGTTGCCGGTTCTAGCCAATACTAGCATTTAGATCATCAACAGATGGATTGTTGAAGCAGTTTTTCTCTGTGAATGCTTGCTCAAACTTAGTAATTACTTGGTCTTTTCCATTGTTTTTATTTGCATCAATTTGGCTTATCCTTGCAATCTAATTAGAAAGTGTAAGTTTTGCTTTGTTATTTAGTATTCAAATTTTCAGTTCTTCTTTAGTTAGTTTTTATCAATTTGCTCACTGCATCATTGGTTGTTAACTTTGATTACGTTTTGTTACTATTTTGGAGTCAAATGTGTTGAATTAGTAGCAATCGGATTAGCTATTGGTGTTTATCATGAGTAGTGGTTCAATTTATCTACAATAGTGGTTTAAGCTTAACTACTTTTGCTACTTTTACATGAGTTTAGTCACTGGTACAATTGTTGTTTTATATTCTTTCTCCTTTGATTTTCATTGTTTTGATTGAGGAATAGTTTAGATGCATTGTTGCCATATTTATTTTGGGTGCTAATTCGTACCTTTATTTTTTTTTGTATCATGTGAACTCATGTGGAGTCTAAATTTGAGTCAAGTACCTTCCCATTCGCATTTGTAATGAGTCGTGGAGGCTCAAGTCCTTCTTATCGAGTCAACCTTAAATATTTTTCGAAGAAAGGAAAGCTGAATGCAGGGGAAGAAAGCTGATATACAGGTTTCAGAAGCAAATAATGCAGAAAAATGGCCGATATACATTGTTATACATCTACTATATACATTGGTACACAGTCGTAAAATACAGTTTATGGGTCAAAACGTGAAAATACAAGTTGAAAAGGGCGGAAATACAAAGTTCCAATAAAAATACAGGTTTTAGAAAGCCCAAAATGGGTTGGATAAGAGTCGTATACAATAGTATACACCCGATATACGCAGGATATACAGGGAAGTGGGCCAAGAATCTTAAGGAAATTTCAGCAGCAGGACCAAGCGAGAATTGGGCCCAAAGGCCCATTAAAATGAGTATCAGCAACCCCTTTTGATTTAAATGGGCCAAACCTATTATTTGTTTTGTATTAACTCTCTAACATTGTTTTCTTTTGGTTTGACTTAATTAAATCCCCAAGAATTGTATTTCTCTTTTTATGTTGTTTAGAATGTTTAAGTTCTTATTTTAGTTATTTATTTATTTAGTTGCTTGTGGTTAAAGAATTATTTTCTCAACAAATTGATTCTCTTTAAATTTTTATAATAAATCTTTTCTATACTTGGTCAATATTTTCAAAGTTGGTCAAAAGTCATTTTAGTCAAATTGTTGGTCAACCGCAAGTTAGCGGACATTCTGAGGCCCTAACACCTTTTTGGAATGTAAATTAAACCCCGAACCCTCTTTGAATTTAAAATGATTTTTTCTATTTTAAAGTCGTTTGAATTTTATAAGTTTTCTTAATTTCTTTCAAAAATTAAGTGGCGACTCTCTTTTGAAAATTGATTTTTCTTCAAAACATAAGTTTAGTTGATTTTTCAAAACTAGTCCATTTCTATTTTTTTTTAGAAAACAGTCCCATGTATAAAACTCAAAAACCCTAGCTTGTGTTAATTGTCTGTGTTTCATGAATTATACTTTATAGGCAAATTAGTTAGACAATCATGCTTCAGAATTCGATGTCATATGTAGGATGCATTCTCACATACTTACCAGTATTTTGAGCTATACAGTATTATAGTTGCATTTTTATCTTTATATTTAGTTGGAAGTAAACTTAGCACCGAGTGGACAAAGGGATGAAGGCTCACCCATCAATTTAGCTTGAGACCTTTAGTAGCAAATCCTTGAGTCCTAGAACTATGGCACTGTTGTAGGTTCTGAAGGGGTCACTGATATACCGTGAATTTACGGTATTTTTAATACATTTCACTTAGGAGTTGTGTGTGTCTAGAGACATTTTGTATTGGTACTAATGTGTTTTTATATTGTTTGCAGAAAATAATTTCGAACATGGAAATTGAGAGACACAGCTGAAGAATGTTGCAGAAAAGGGCATCTATGGACGTGACCTACGGACCGTAGGTCCAGTCACGGTCCATAGGTGGTAGGCGTAGATGGACATGCATGGCTTGAAGGAAAATCAGGGAATTCTTGCCCAAGTGTGGAACCATGATTACAAATGACGGACCGTAGGTCGACCTACGGGACGTCCTTCAGGTCCGTCAAATGATTCAGAGAAAGGGGTTCCAGTACCTGATTTTGAAAGTTTAAGTATGGAGCTACGGAGGACGATCCACGGACCGTGGATCAAGTCATGGTCCATCATGCTGATCCGTCAATCATTACTGAGAGTTGAAGATTTTGAGCTTTGGAAGAATGCCTAAGTCCCAAACCACGGAAGGGACCTACGGACCATAGGTCAGTCCACGGTCCGTAGGTCAGTGTCGTAGATCAAAACTGCGTCTAGAAACTTTATTTCCTTATTTCATTTCCTTTTAGTTTAGGACTATGTTTTCTATAAATAGGGTATGTAAACCTCGTTTTAGGGGTGAGAGATTATTATTTTAGTTCTAGTTTTTGGCTTGGGAGATTAATTTTGCAACTTGAGCAATTATTGATTTCCTAAGTTCGTTTTGAAGATTTTAACTTTGCAATTCAAGTTGGGTTTTTGGATTTCTTTTACTCTAATAGTAAGTTCATTAATTCTTCTTATACAACTATGAATTGTGTTCTTTCTAGTATGGGTAACTAAATCCACAACTAGGGTTGAGGGAACCATGAGCGATTAACAAAGTATGAATAGTAACTAAGTAATTCTTGAATAGTGTTGTTGCATGCATTGATAATTCTTTCGTTTAGAAGTCTTTTTAACGGTTGCAAACGTTAGAACTCACCTTGTTGCTACTTACTGGACCAAGGAGGTAGTTAATAAGAAAAAAATAATCAACATAGATTTAGTGTGATACTCTCTAATAGTCTAATGTCAATTGGTGTGAAGGGGAAAACTTAGTCATATATTTATGTGTTGTCTAATATGAGGTAAATGTAAGGGTTAGTAAATTATACATACGTAGCCGGACCAAGGTGCGGGGTGAAATTCTCTATTTGCCGGACCGAGGATTTAGGGCTACATAACTTACCACTTTGCATGTAATACACTAGGAAATGATTGCTATTACTAGGATTACCGCGTTATAAACTTATGGGGAACACATTGTAACTGCCCGACTTTTCGAAACGTATAAATTGACTCGTATCTTCGTGGAAATACCAGGAGGGTGGGTAATAAATTAAGAATGATGTTTTATGTGATATTGTAAGTGTTTAAGTGTTGTATCTCAAGTATTGAAGTTAGGCAAGTGGCAAAATAAAAGTTGGCGAAAGTTACCGTAAATTCCTTTTTAATGATTTATCTAAAATTTGGGTCAAATGTCTCGGACATTTTCTCCCAATATATTAGGAGTTTTGGTCCCCGCAACCTATGAAATCGAAGGTCTACGAGTCTAGTTTCCAACGCATCAACCCATTCGTTCATAAAACTTCAGAATGGAGAGATATTTGCGTTTTTGCAAGATTGCGCAAGCAGGCAGGTGAGGTGGGTCCCCTAGGTCGGTGGAACTTTATATATTTCATCTAGGACAAGCCAAGTTACTAATTTTCGTGACTTAAGTCCTTGACAAAAGTTGTTCTATGCGTTGAGCTCGTCAACATGGTATGATTTGTTTTATCAATTTCCTAGCATATCGTACTTTGGTGTGTGGACAGCAGGAGTTTGGGCATATTTTAAAGGTTAGAGGTGTATTACAAACTTATAATCAAGGTAAGACCCTTCTTTCATCGACTCTAGCTTTGATAAGTTGCAAATAGCAATTTGCGACGGAAATACATATCTTTTATTGGATTTTCGTTGTATCTTCTATTCTTTTGTGTTGATTATGATCCTTCCTTGTTGTAGTATCAATGGGGTTGTGAGTAAAAATATTAGGACACGTGAATTCAGCGAAAAAGGTATGTTAAGGCTATTCCGTACTTACGGCATGTTTCCTTAAAGCTTAGAAGCAATGTATTTGGGTTGTTATCCTTGATATACTTGTAGCTGTGATTGTTGATTGTTGGTTGCTCGAGCTGATATAATCCTCCCTTGTCGGGATTTTTATTCAGTTAGTAGTGTCCCTATGTTAGACATGACTTAGAGGCTATTTGTATAGGTTGCTTATAAATAAATGGCTCGCTTTTAACAATTGGATTGTTATTGTTGCTCTTGGGGCTATTGTGGTTAGCTGCAGGAATGGAATATGATCTATGCCTAGAAGGGCTATGTTCTTGTTTATAAGCTATGTTGATGCCTAAGAGAGCTATGTGCTGCCTACGGGACTGAATTAATGCCTAAGAGGGCTATATGACTGCCTACGGGACTAGGGGACTACCGATAGGGGTATATAGGTTGATTGGGACCTTTCGGGCTTATGGGGGCCTGAGTAGGTGGTCTTGTGTGCTGTTTGTACCTGCCGAGCCTATGGGGGCTTGGTTAGGTTGTTGTTTTATTATTTTTGATAAGTTTAGATTTAGGAGCAGGTCAGTACAGTTATCTTATACTTGATTTATTTATCAGATTATTCCAGTATATCAGGATGCCTCATCATAGTCTATTGCCTTTCATACTCTGTACATTATTTTGTACTGACGCTCCATTGCCTTGGAAGGGCTGCATTCATGCATGCATGTCCTGGCAGACGACTGAGTAGACCTCCTCAGCAGGAGGATTGACTTTTATTCGGTTGGCTAGCCTCTTTCCTCCGGAGCTACCAGAGTTGGGAGGTTTGTTACCTTTTGTTGTATATATCTTTATGGGTAGGCTGGGGCCCTGTCTCGCTAATCTTTGCTACTCTTATAGGCTTGAAGACTAGTGTGTGGGGTGTATAGCTACGTTATGGCCATACTGGCCTATGTTGTTGGTTTCCTGAAGCTTGTGAGCTATTTGATGTATTGTTTTGATATATACCTGCTTTTAGTTTTGGTATAGATATCATGGTCACCTTGACGGCCTAATCAGGAATTATGTCCTAGTTGGCTATTTATTTATATGATGTCTTGCGAGTAGCTGTTTCTTTTATAGATTAGTTGACAGGGGCCTTGCCGGCCGATGGCTTAGTTATAAAGCCGAGATATACTTGTTTGTTTCCTTAATTGCGTGTGGCTGCCATGCGCTAGTAGCAAATGGTTCAGCAGGGTCGGCTCGGGCCTGAGTTTTTGGCATTAGGAGCCAGCTGCGCCCCTCAAGTTTGGGGCGTGACACACATACACCCTAGTTACTTTCTCTCATTTATAACAACTAAAGTTCGAATCTTGCTCACTTGTTCTCTAAACAACAATTAGTTATTTGTTACACACCCCCCCTCCCTCTTTACTTACTTGTCTCGAAAATACGTTGACTAAACGAATATAACTGTAATTTAAAGTTAAGTCTAAACCATATTCCTCGTGGGATCGACCTCAACCTAGTAGTTGGGTTCTTTACTTGATAATGATCGCTTATACTTGTTTAGGGAGGTGTAATTTAAGCGTATCAAATTTTGGCGCCGCTACCGGGGAATAAGGCTTTTAGATTAAGTTTAACTACATTATTGAACTTTAGTCAATTATTTCCTAATTTTATGTTTTCTTTTGTTTTTTTTCTTTCAGGTTTCTGCTCTAGTGTATGCCAAGTACACGGAGTCGAGGCGAACCACTGACCCCATATGATCCAGAGTTAAGCAAAATTTTGAGAAAGATGAATAATCAAGGGGGCCGTGATAACCCAGTCATAGAGGAACTTGAGGACCAAGTGAATAATGAGAATGCTCAGGTTCAGAATGATAATCTACTTGGAGACGCATTAAGAATGCAAGCTCCACCTGAACCAAGACTGCGTAATAATTATAAGGTCAATTTCAATACCGTCGAATCCGAAGATCCTATTGTTCTACCTCCTCTACCTCTGGGGAATACATTTGTGGTTACTAGAAGTCTGATGCAGACGCTTACATCGAAGGGTTTGTTCGCTGGTTAGGCATCGGAGGATCCACATGGGCACATGGCCAAGTTGAGGACTGTTTGCAAGAGTTGCGTGGGTCGACTGAAATTGGATATGGATGTCATTGGGTTGAGAGTATTCCCTCTATCATTGACCGGTGATGCTGTTGTGTGGTTTACTGAGCCCCCATATAACTCGATTCACACATGGGATCAATTGCATTGGGTGTTCATGGCAAAGTACTTCCCAGTGTCAAAGAAGCCGAACCACAAAGATAAACTCAACAACTTTGTTGCACTACCTGAAGAGACTGTGAGTAGTTCATGGGGTAGGTTCACTGCCTTCATAAGAGGTGTTCCGAATCACCGCATTTGTAACGACCCGAGAGCACCCCTTAGTCGTTACCAGCGTATTCGACCTCGAAGAGGTCTTATACAACCCTTAGAATTCGTCATAACATGTATCATAGAATAAAATCACAGAAAATTTAAAACTTTACTTTGGAAGTTCAACTTCACTTCAAATATGAAAAATAGAATCTAACTTCGTCACAATGTACAATCTAGACGTAGGAGTATCGAAAATGGGACTTAGCCCTTACATGAATAAGAAGTCTTGAAATAGGAAAGTACAACAATGTCTTTCAACATAAGCAAAGAACTAAACATAGAAGCTAGATCATAGGGTCTTGTCCTCGGACTTGAGGACTCACCAACTTGGGGAAGGAACTCCAAGTGTCTTGAGAAGTAAGCTTGAATCCTCAACGGCCCGAACTTAAATGTTTGGGGAAAAGGGAGAAAATATAGGTTAGTATAACACACGTACTAAGTAGAAGTGCAATGTGCAAGAGAAGTCCCATACCCTCCCTTACACTATGTAGAAACCCTTAGGAAAGCCCTAGTCAGAGTTCACACCTTTCATACTTTCATTTACTTTCACATTAGGGAAAATATTGCAATAACCGAGATAGACCATGAGAGCTACATGGAATCCGGTGTTCTACTCCCACACCGAAAAAAGAGGGTTAACATTTGCCTAAGGTGTAACCATTCGTACATAGCTATTTAGGTGGATCCACTAAGCTAAATTCCTATGTGGGCACATAGTTAAAGGTCAAGTAGATTGCTTCTAGAAACCCTAACTTACTAAACGTGGGGGTTTCCATCTCATGAAACAACACATACCGTGGATATTTCGGACTTGCTAAACGTGAGGAAACCCATGTAGGGAGCCGGACTTACTAAACGTGAGACCCCCATCTCATTTACATGCCCTTTCGATGCTAAGCATTTGATTCCCTTTTGTAATCATCTTTAGTCATCACACAAGTTCACATTAGCCTTTAATAGACCCTTATGTAGACATCTTACCATAATAGCTCATATGGGTTCATAAGTGAGTGACAATCCTTTCACTTTAGAGACACTTAGCAAGTGAGTAAACCTTTCACTTTACATTACACTATAATCATGAGAACTACCTTTCAATCATATAGCAATCATACCATAACATACATACATACTTCATAGCTAATTCAAGTGTAAAGGGTTAAGGATGAGGAAACTAGGTCATCAACACCACAACAACACATTAGGTATAGCATCATTACAATCTAAGTAATTCACCTTTCATACTTGAGTTCAAAGAAGAACCAACCTTCATACCTTATTGCCCTTC
>NW_006239171.1:337819-342767 GCF_000226075.1 Solanum tuberosum
GAAACCTAGAAATTGGAGATTTTGAAATTCATCTTAAGGGGACTCTTGGGAAAGGAATCCCAAGAGTTATAAGCAACCATAACTTATTGACGAATTAACCACGAAAATCCGAGTTGAAACCTTGGAGAGTTGGTTTTCTTCTTGAAGCCCCAATCTTCTTCAATGGAGTTATTGGGAAGAAAGAGAGTAGAGAGAAAGAGGAACTGTAAAAATCATTATATACACGTCCCCTAGAGTACCCTAAATACCCCTCACTTATTTGGGCTCTTTAATGAATTAAAAATTGTTTTCCGAATTTCTGCATTTTTGTCGCGAAACAAGTCTGCGACGCGGAGCTGTTCCCTGAAGATATTTGGAATTAAATTTCAAGACAGTAGAGTCCGCGACACGACCGCACCGCGAACTAAATTTTTGCTCCTTGGGGGAGTTAGTCCGCGACGCGCCCTTGTTCCCTCCAAGTGCAATTTGCAAGCTGCCTCGGCAGCTTGCTTAGCCAAGGTTGGGGTCCTCCTCTGGGCCCCTTAGGGTGACCCTGGGGTGTCGTATTCTAACGTTTTAAACTTATAAACATATATTTACCTAATTTAAACCTTTTTACAAGATTATACCATCATACGACACTCTCAAACCTGCCTAAAACCTAAGGACACACTAGAACACATTCTTCTCTAGTTTCCGAAAGTCGTGGTCGTTTCTTGACGTTTAGACTTTTACTTTTCCAAACCAAGTCAATTGCATGAATTTATGTTTAGAAACATCATTTTAACTATTTTTAAGTCATTATTCAAAAGGTGAGGCTCTAACTTAAGTCATAAATTTTTTGGGGTGTTACAACATTGATGATGAGTCGTTGAAGGAATACTTCTACAGAAGTTATGATGACAATGGTAAGGCTGTGCTTGATACTATTGTAGGAGGATCATATGGTGAGTGCCCTTTTGAGGAGATCGTTGAGAAACTGGAGAAGATTTCCCGAAACAATAAAGCATGGAGCACTCGAAAGTCAAACACTAGAAGAAGCACTTTTTCAGTTCAATCTGCAACTAATCAATCTGCCGATGCCATTCGTGGGGAGATGGCTCATATGAGGACAGAACTTGGGTTGGTGTTGAAGCATGTGTGTGGAGGTGCAGAAAGGGTAAATGCGGTAAATTATTTGACTAGGACTCCCCCACCATTCCCATAGAGGTTGGTTAAGAAGAACGAAGAAGGAAAATACCACAGGTTTATTACCATGTTGAAACATCTTTCCATCAATGTTCTGTTGATAGAAGCTTCAGAGTAAATGACTGGGTATGTAAAGTTCATGAAAGATTTGGTGACTAAGAAGAGGTCCGTGAGTTTTGAAGATGATGATAGGTTGAAACATTGTAGTGCTATTGCTACAAGGTCACTTGTGCAGAAGAAGGAGGATCTTGGAGCCTTCACTATTCCATGTTCCATCGGGTTGTTGCATTTTTCTAAGGCGTTGTGTGATTTGGGTGCTAGCATTAATCTGATGCCATTGTCTATTTACAAGAAGTTGGGTTTAGGGGCACCGAAACCGACTGTGATGCGATTACTTATGGCCGATATAACTGTGAAGAGCCCCATTGGTGTTCTCCAAGATGTTCTTGTGAAAGTGGAGTCGTTTATTTTTCTGGCGGATTTGTGATACTTGACTGTGAGGTCAATTTTGAGGTCCCCATCATTCTAGGGAGACCATTCCTTGCTACTGGGTGCACCTTGGTCGATATGGAGAAAGGGAAGATGAAGTTTTGACTAAATAATGAAGAGGTAGCTTTAATATCTGTAGGTCCATGAAGCAGGAAAGTGATCTCAAGGCAGTGTCTGTGGTGAATCATATTGTGGGTCAAGGTTCTGATGTGTCTATTGAAGAGCGGTTGGGTGTTGATGCACTTGCAGCGGTTATTATAATTTTGAGGGTGATAGTATTGAAGACTATGATGAGCTGGTTGCCGCACTTGATAGGTTCGAATTCCATTCCAAAACGAAGAAATTGGAGTTAGATATAAAGAATCGAAACTCTCCACCCGCAAAACCGTCTGTGGAAAAGGCTCCAAAATTGGAGCTAAAGGCTCTACCATCACATCTGAGGTATGTATTCCTAGGGACAGATGATACTTTACCGGTCATCATTGCAGCCGATTTGAATGCCGAACAAGTTGAGGCTTTGGTTTTTGTGTTAAACAGGTTCAAGAGGGCTATTGGGTAAACTATTGCAGACATTATTGGGATTACTCCTGGCATTTGTTCTCATAAAATCCAACTCATGCCGGATCACAAGCCTAGTATTGAGCACCAAAGATGATTAAATCAGCCTATGCAAGAGGTAGTGAAAAAAGAAATCATCAAGTGGATGGATGTTGGAGTCATTTATCCCATTGGAGATAGTAGTATGGTTTGTCCTATTCAGTGTGTTCCCAAAAAAGGTGGGATGATTGTGGTACCTAATGCGAGAAATGAGCTTGTTTCGATGTGGCCCAAGACCGGATGGAGAGTTTGCATGGACTACCAAAAATTGAATGCTTGGACAGAAAAAGACAATTTCCCTATGTCATTCATGGATCTGATGTTGGACTGCCTTGCTGGTAAGGATTGGTATTGTTTTCTTGATGGTTATTCTGGCTACAATCAGCTTCCCATAGCTCCGGAAGATCAAGAGAAGACCACATTCACTTGCCCTTATAGGACTTTCGCCTTCAAACGGATGCCATTTGGGTTGTGTAATGCTCCAGCGACCTTCTAGCGTTGCATGATGTCGATATTTTCTGATATGATGGAGGACACTATTGAGGTATTTATGGATGATTTCTCTGTGGTAGGTGACTCATTTGATGGTTGTTTGGATCATTTGGCTGAGGTACTAAAATGGTGTGAAGAGTGCAATTTTGTGCTTAATTGGGAAAAGTGCCACTTCATGGTGAAATAAGGGATAGTTTTGGGTCATCAGATTTCTAAGAAGATTATTGAGGTTGATAGAGCGAAAGTAGAGGTAATAGAAAAGCTTCCGCCACCTACTTTTGTTAAAGGTGTTAGAAGTTGATTTCTCTGTGGTAGGTGACTCGTTTGATGGTTGTCTGATGCATTTGGCCGAGGTACTGAAACGGTGTGAAGAGTGCAATCTTGTGCTCAATTAGGAAAAATGCCACTTCATGGTGAAAGAGGGGATAATTCTGGGTCATCGGAGTTTTGAGAAGGGTATTGGGGTTGATAGAGCGAAAGTAGAGGTAATAGAAAAGCTTCCGCCACCTACTTTTGTTAAAGGTGTTAGAAGTTTTCTTCGGCATGCAGGTTTCTATAAGAGGTTCATTAAAGATTTCTCCAAGATTGCCCACCCATTGTTCAAATTTCTCGAAAAGGAGTGTAAGTTTGAGTTTGAAGATGCTTGTCTGAGAGCATTTTTAGAGTTGAAGGAAAAGTTAGTTTCCGCACCTATCATTATTTCACCGGATTGGGGGCAACCGTTTGAAGTAATGTGTGATGCGAGTGGAGTAGCGCTTGGTGTGGTATTGGGACAGAGGCGAGAGAAGATTCTTCATCCTATTTACTATGCAAGCAAAGATCTAAATGTGGCTCAAAAGAACTATACAGTGACTGAACAAGAAATCCTTGTTGTGGTTTTTGCATTCGAGAAATTTTGATCCTACTTGCTTAGTACTAAGGTCATAGTGCATACTGACCATTCTGCATTGAGGTATTTGATGGCTAAGAAGGATGCAAAATCGAGGAAGATTAGATGGGTATTGTTGCTGCAAGAGTTTGACATTGAGGTGAAAGACAGAAAGGGGATAGAAAATCAGGTTGCCAATCACTTGTCCAGATTAGAGGAAGAAGCTATGCTCAAGCTAGGAAATGGGGCTGAAATTGATGATACTTTTCCAGACGAACAGGTATTGGCTGCTTCTCATGATCTAATTCCTTGGTTCACAGACTTTGCTAACTACTTGGCAAGTGATCTGGTTCCATCAGATTTGTCTTTTCACCAGCGGAAATTTTTTATGCATGATGTGAAAAATTTATTTTGTGATGAGCCTTATTTGTTCCGCATTTGTGCTGATGGGATTATTCGTCGCTGTGTGCCCGAGGTTGTAATGTTGAGTATACTAGAGGCGTGTCATTCATCGCCTGTTGGTGGGCATCATAGTGGTATTCGGACTGCGCATAAGATTTTGTAGTCTGGGTATTATTGGCCTACCATCCACCAAGATGCTCATGATTTCACCAAGTCTTGTGATCGTTGCAAAAGAGAAGGAGGAATTTCAAAGAGGCAAGAGCTACCTATGAATCCGATCTTGGTAATTGAGTTGTTTGATGTTTGGGGCATTCAATTTATGGGTCCATTTTATGAGTTCACATGGGATGAAGTATATTCTTCTTGCGGTTGATTATGTATCAAAGTGGGTGGAAGCAAATGCGCTTTCCAATAATGAAGGTAAAAGTGTCACTGCATTTCTAAAAAAGAATATCTTCTCTAGATTTGGTACACCTAGGGCGATTATCAGCGATGGAGGTTCCCACTCCTGGAATAAGTTGTTCAATGCGCTACTTGAGAAACATGGCGTCTACCACAATGTTCCCACTCCTTACCATGCGTAGTCTAGTGGGCAAGTTGAAGTGTCCAACAGACAAATCAAGCAAATTCTTGCTAAGACTGTTAATGCAAATAGAACTGATTGGTCAAGGAGCTAGTCAAGACTCCCATAGGTATGTCCCCCGCACCGCATTCAAGACTCCCATAGGTATGTCCCCCTACCAACTTGTATATGGGAAGTCTTGCCATTTGCTGGTAGAGCTAGAGCATAAGGCTATGTGGGCACTGAATAAGTTGAATTTGGATTGGGGCGCCGTATCGAATCAGAAAGTAAGTGACTTGAATGAGCTTGATGAGTTTTGCCTAAGATCTTATGAAAGTTCAGCCTTGTACAAAGAGAAGATGAAGAAGTAT
>NW_006239171.1:342924-349672 GCF_000226075.1 Solanum tuberosum
GTTGTTGAGACCTACTATCTTGATGAAGTCTGAGTAATCAAGAGGCCTGTGTCGTGCCGTGACATTAAATCAAGCGCTGCTTGGGAGGCAACCCAAGATGTAAAATCTAGCCAGTTATAGGTTTTTCTTTTTGATTTAGGAGTTTTCTTTGTTTAGTTGACTTTATGTAATTTTTAGATTGGTATTTTATTTTTATTTTGGGGTTGGCTAGATATAGCATAAGGTCCTTTTCTAGAAAGTGTCCAAAAAATGTAAAAAGAAAGGCCTAACGGTTGCTACATGTGTAGGGATGAAAAGCAAAATATGCAGAAAAAGGGTTGTCCGGAGGTCTACGGACCCCATCCATGGACCATGAATGGTGTCTGTAGATCCCAGGTAAGATCTCTAATTTTTCTAAGTGTGAAAGTGACCTACGGACCCGATCTACGATTCGTAGGTTGACCCACAGACCGTATACGAGGTTTCGTGGGTCCAAACCCTGGTTTCACCTGACCCGACCCAGACATCTGCTTAAATATAACCCTTCATTTTAAACCCCTCCCCCCATTATCCAAACTCTCTCCCAACAACACCCCCCCCCCCCCCTTCTAAAATCCCTTCATATTACTCCCAAATCCCACAAATCACTCCCTTTACATTTCCCCAAATTCCCAAATCACTTTCCTCTCTCCCAAATTCCCTCATTCCCCATTTTCCAGAGTTTCCAGTGTCCGAGTTCGGTGTCTAAGGATAGTAAGAAGTTGTTGGAGTCTAAAAGCATCACACAATCACCCACTTCCTTTGCTTGAAAGGTACTCGGCTTCCCCTTAACTTTGAATTATGGTTCATTGTTGTTATTGAAAGTCATGAAGTGGATCTTGACCTTGGGTGTGGTATTTTTTGTGTTCTTCATGAATTGTATGTTAGAAATACCCTGGTACGATAGAATGTGAGTGCGTGTTAATTTTAATTGTTGCACAAAGCATGTTAAATGGTTTAAAGTGTCTGTTTTGACTTAGGGTTTCCCGTATCAGTTGAATAATTAGTTAAATTGCATGGGATCAAAACCCTAAGGATGATGAACTATCTTGTTTATATGTTGAAATGCATGAATGGACCTAGGATTGAATGAATTGATGAATGAACTTGGTTTTTAATTGTGAAAATGTCAGAAACCTGGTACAGATCCGACCTACGAGACCCCTTCCACAGACCGTAGGTCAACCTACGGACCGTAGATAGGGCCCGTAGGTCTTCACATATATGAAATCCACTAAGTGTGGAACCACAAAGTTGGACTACGGATCTGTACATCCGTGGTTCCTATCAAAGCCCAACATTTTGGGACATCTGACCTACGGAGGGTACCCACGGACCATAGTTCAACCTACGGACCGTAGGTGGCCACTGAAGCTACTGTTTGAAACTTTTTTAGTTTTTGTTTTGGTTCGTTCTTTGGTCTAAAATTTTTTCGAATGTGTCATTAGTCTATTTTGGTACTAACTAAGCCTCCACAGGTACCATGGCTCCCAAGAAAGCTCCGGTCTATGACGCAAAGGGCAAGTCAAAGTCGGTTGCACCAACCTTGCGGCTCATTGATGAAGATACTGATGCAGAGAAGGATCCCGCCTATGTCCCACCTACTATAAGGACATCCCCAACTGCACCTCGTATTACCCAGAATCAAACCCGGTAGGTGATTACCGATGTGGTCACTGTCTCCCGACTCTAAGTTCGCTTCTTCATTAGGTTCAGGCTCCGGCTCCGGCTTCGCCCATGGCTCCAGTTCGGCTGGCGTTAATGCCTCCTCTTTTGAGTAGGACAGTGTAGGTGACTTTCCCATGCAACTAAACACCGACCCTATTGCGGTTGCTGAGGAGCCTAATAGATGGTGTGTTGAGGGCTAGTGGCAAATATACAGGGATGCCAAAATGATAAATGAAAAGGGGAATATGGCCAGGTTGATCAATGAGGAGCGCAAGGTACTCATAGGCAGCTTGCATACCATGCCTGACATCCACCGGCTCTTCCAAAAGCATAAGTGTGAGTGGATGGCCCGGAAGCTGGGGGTATATAGCTAGGAGATCGTGAGGCAGTTTTAAGTTTTATGCCTCCTACGCTGCCACCCTCCGAAGCTCTATCTATAAATGGGTCAAGCCTGTAGCCCAGGCACCACTCATAGCCAGACTAGTCCAGGGGTTCTCTGTGGACATATCTAAGAACACCATCCACCAGTTCCTCTATGGTCCACCCCGCACTTCGGCACTCAACACTGCCAAATTTGACTATAAATGGTATGTTGTGCGGAGTGGGGAGTTCCAGCAGAATGCAGAGCAGAGGGAGGCCGTATTACATTAGCTGGCCAGTCACATCACTACCGATGGAGAGTGTGCTGAGTGGGTGAGCACACAACAACTGAATATCAAGAAGGACACTTTGAATTTAGTGGCCAAGTTCTTCTAGTTATTAGTGCAAAACGGGGTGTCTCCTACTCAGGCAGACAACGCGCTGACGTGGGATCGAGCGGTTATGGTTGCAGCCTTGGTAGCTGGGTTTGAGATAGACTTCGCCCGCATACTGCTTGCGGAGATCCATGAGCAGGCATTTCAGACTACCACCAGTCTAACGTTTTCATGCCTTATATTTCAGCTGTGCAGAGATGCTAGGGTAACCATTTGACACTGTGACAAGCTGGTACAGGCAACCAAAACATTAGACATCGGCCTGATTAGGGATGAGGCCAACATACGGGTTGAGATGCCGCCATTAGGTGTAGATTTGGTTGCGGATGTGGAGCAGATACAGGGTGTAGACACGGCACATCCAGCCACTACTGATGATACCCCCGCCTCTCCATCTCAGGCCGCTAGTCGGCCCCTAGCTCATTTAGAGGCACACCCTCGTCAAGATCCGCTGTCATGACCCTTGCTCGTGTTCAAAAATTGGAGGCAAAAATGGCCACACTGCTTCAGCATATGAAGCCTTGGATACAACGGTCTATATCAAAGTCTGAGGCCAGTGTGGGGCACATCATGGACCTGAAGGTCCTGGCCATTAATAAGCACCTGGATGCCTTTGAGTTGAGAGTCCTCGAGCGACAAGACCCCACCAAAAATATCTTCTCTTTCTAGACTAAGTTGGATAGTCTTCGAGCCGATCTTGATGCCATCCTAGCTCCACCCATGAATGTGCCAGAGTCTGCACCTACTGCACCAGTAGATGATATGGTGTTAGATGCTCTTCACAGCGAGGACACACCGCAGTCCGAGTCCACCTGTGCCTGAGGAAAGAGGCACCGTTGTATCCACACTTATGATGCCACTGAGGATGCGAGGGCAAAGAAGAGGGAGCATCAGCAGACTACGCAAGCTAGGAGAGCTTCTATTGTGGATAAGGAGTTGCGCTAGCAGAGGTTGTGTGAGGGTGCTATTTGGGCCCCGAGTTCTATGCCCGCTATAATAGAAGAATATCATAAGCTCACCCTCATCTCCGAGTCCTCTTGCAATTGACTCCATATCAATGTTGGTAATTGGTGTAGAGTCATGTATCACCAAAGTAGATATAAAGTGTAATATGAGTACCAAAACAACATGTACTAATAGGCATCATAGGCCGACTGAGCTTGGAAAGTTTAAACATTAATGAATAGTGGAAAAGTGAATATCTAGAAGTTACAGAAAAGAAATAGTAAAAGAAATCTTATTAAGAAACACACAAGGTAAGGAATGAAATATCCTTAAAGTAATTATCTACCTAATATCTAATTACATCCCATCAGCCTAGAAGATACACCCGTTTGGCAATTCAAATAAATAATCAGAACAAACACCTTTAAGCTTGATAGGTACAATAATCAGTAATGAAACTAATAAAAGAATGGAGTATGCCTCCTGAAGTGCCACGACCTTCCACAGACTGGAACCATTGAAAAAGAAACCCAAGAACCCAATAGCATCACCTAGTAAGGACTCAAAAATGGCTAAATATTGGTTTATGCATATAGGTGATGGTTGTATGTTTCTTGTTTATGTATGCATACACATCTACTGTTAGTAGTATCATTTGTGCAATGCATAGTAGTAGGGAGACATATGAAAGGACATCATGCATATAATCTCATTCAATGAACTTGTTCTAGTGACTTGTGGTTTTCAAGTGGTATTTCTCATTGTTATATGTGATTATGCATGATTATTTGTGATTCTTTGTAGGCTCGGGTACCACACCGGTACACTAAATATGAAAAGCTCGAGTACCACTCCGGTATATTAACTAAGGATTGCTCACGTACCACATCGGTACACTATCAGTATGCTTTGAGTTCTTTGAGAAGACCTACTATAAAATTATTGCATGGTGGACCGTTGAGCGGTCCGGGTTACTTTGAAAGTATCACAACTCAAGGGTACACCCTACATGTAACATGGCGTAGTTGACCCCGAAGGGGTCTCATACAAGCCCTTAGCATATCATACCTAAGATAATAAAAAAGTACGGAATTTCAAAACATTTTTTTCATACAATCAAAGGCTTTATAAAATGAAGCGGAAATCTTACTACACTTTTGTCTCAAACTATCTAACATAATATTTTGAATAACTCTTGGGAAAAAGCCCATACAATATTCTCAAGACATGAAAATAAAAGACATAAAGGAAATGGTAGATTCATCCTCGAAGAGATGAGGACTCACCAAGTCTTCAACTCATTGCACTTCAAGAAACCTATCTTCAAGAATGGAACTCAAATCTCCAAACCCTATATTTGATGATAATGTAGGCAAAAGTATGCGTCAGTACAAAAGCACTAAATATGATAGCTAGCATAACATAAGGGGTTAGTCAACATAAGACATAATCCATCAACATAAGAGATACTTCATGAAACATAAACTGTAAGCAAAAGAGACGATATCATAATCATAAGCAAAGTCTCCAACATAAACATCATATAAACATTATTTAACTCTGTAGTCCTTCATATCATAAAAGAATTAGTTCCCAAGTAACCTTAAAGAATACTTGTGCAATGCATGAATGAGACCGCATAATCCCATCCATACTAAGTACCACTTTTAGGTCATCATAATCATACTTACCATCTTAGGATCTCATCCTTAGCTTATCTCTCATAGACAAGGGAAATTTCACCTTTAGTCAAGCATATTCAAGGAAGGGCAACTATGACAATATTCCAAGCTATGCATATATTATATAGGCAAATCTCACATTAGGACATGCTCACATTACTTCCTTGAAGCAATCTAGTTCCATCATACACATGCTACTTAGATTTGGGCTTGTCCCTCATAAACATAATAGTCATGGAAGAGTACCTCTTTACTAGCCTAAGGCAAGTAATTACTCATGAATGGTCATAATTCACCTATTCAAGGCAACCAAGGAAAAGTACTATTACTCAACTCAAGTTAAGCATGCAACACATAAGATACATATTTCATAAGTAGCTACAAGTTATACTTGTGCAATGCGTGAATAACACCCCATAATCCTACCCATGCGAAGTACTACTTTAGGCTATCATACTTCAATGATTACTATTTATCATTCTAGATTTCCAAGGAATAGCACCCTATTAGTCTAAACCAAGCTGTCATGGAAACTACATGAATCATGCAAGTCCAAGCTATTCTAGGAAGGGTACAAGTGTTCCCTCCTATCTACCATGAACTAGTGTTAGACCAACTAAGTCATGATACCATACAAGCATCCTATGATGATAATGTAGGTTACCCTTAGGAGAGTATGATTTCTCAATCCTAAGCTACCATGAAATGTCTGGGTATGCGAAGTTCACGAAAGATATGGTCACAAAGAAAAGGTTTGTGAGTTTTGAAGATGATGATAGATTGCAGCATTGTAGCGCTATTGCCACAAGATCTCTTGTGCAGAAGAAGGAAGACCCTGGTGCTTTCACGATCCCATGTACTATAGGGTTGTTACACTTTGCTAAGGCATTGTGTGATCTTGGTGCTAGCATCAACCTCATGGCATTATATATTTACAAGAAGTTGGGCCTAGGGGGACCCAAAGCCCAATTGCAATGAGGTTACTAATGGCCGATCGAACTGTGAAGAAGCCATTGGTGTACTCCATGATGTGCTAGTAAAAGTGGAGTCTTTTATTTTTCCGGCAGATTTTGTGATTCTTGACTGTGAGGTTGATTTTGAGGTTCCCATCATCCTTGGGAGACCATTTCTTGCCACAGGGCGTGCGTTGGTTGATATGGAAAATGGACAGATGAAGTTCAGACTGAACAATGAAGAAGCAATTTTCAATATTTATAGGTCCATGAAGCAGAATGGTAAGCTTCAAATAGTATCTGCTATAACTTACAGAGTGGAGAATGGGACAGAAGTTCAAATTAAAGAGCGACTAGGTGTTGAGGCATTAGTAGCAGTTATGATGAATTTTGATAGTGATGGTATTGAAGAGTATGATGAGTTGGTAGCCGCACTCGATAGGTGTGAATATCGGTCAAAACCAAAGAAGTATGAGTTAGACACGAAGAATCGTGAGTCCCCACCCGCAAGACCATCTATGTGGAGGCACCGAACTTGGAGCTTAAGGCTATACCACCGCATTTGAGGTATGTATACTTGGGCAGAAAGAATACTTTATCGGTCATCATTGCGGCAGATTTGAATGCGAGACAAGTAGAGTTCTTGGTGACTGTGTTAAAGAGGTTCAAGCGAGCTATTGGGTGGACTATTGCAGATATTATCGAGATTCCTTCCGATATTTGCTCT
>NW_006239171.1:349880-350663 GCF_000226075.1 Solanum tuberosum
TTTGGGCTACAATCAAATTTCTATAGCTCCAGAAGACGAAGAGAAGACCATTTTCACTTGCCCTTATGGGACTTTTGCGTTTAAACGGATGCCATTTGAGTTGTGCAATGCTCCAGCAACCTTCCAGCGCTGTATGATGTCTATATTTTCTTATATGGTGAAAGACACTATTGAAGTGTTCATGGATGATTTTTCAGTTGTAGGTGATTCTTTTGATCGTTGTCTGGATCATTTGGCCGAGGTGCTTAAAAGGTGTGAAGACTGCAACTTGGTGCTGAATTGGGAGAAGTGGCATTTTATGGTTAAAGAAGGTATAGTGTTGGGTCATCGAATTTCAGAGAGAGGTATTGAGGTTGATAGAGCTAAAATTGAAGTAATAGAAAAGCTTCCGCCACCCATTTCTGTAAAAGGTGTTAGAAGTTTTCTTGGGCATGCACGTTTTTATAGGAGATTCTTCAAAGATTTCTCAAAAATTGCACATCCGTTGTGCAAACTGCTCGAGAAGGAGTGCAAGTTCTATTTTGATGATGCTTGTCAGAGATCATTTGGAGAGTTGAAGGAGAAGTTGGTTACTGCACCTATCATTATTTCACCGGAATGGGGACAACCGTTTGAGGTAATACGCGATGCGAGTGGAGTGGCGCTTGGTGTAGTATTGGGACAAAGGCGAGAGAAAATTCTTCACCCTATTTACTATGCTAGCAAAGCTCCAATGTGGCCCAGAAGAATTATACGGTGATCGAACAAGAACTTCTTGCGGTGGTTTTCGCATTCGAGAAATTT
>NW_006239171.1:351092-380535 GCF_000226075.1 Solanum tuberosum
GATCGTTGCCAAAGAGAAGGAGGAGTTTCAAAGAGGCAAGAGCTCCCTATGAATCCTATACTGGTGATCGAATTGTTTGATGTATGGGGCATTGATTTTATGGGTCCATTTGTGCGTTCATATGGGATGAAGTATATTCTTGTTGCGGTTGATTATGTATCGAAGTGGGTGGAAGCAGTTGCGCTCCCCAACAATGAAGGCAAAAGTGTCACTGCATTCTTGAAAAAGAATATCTTCTCCAGATTTGGTACACCGAGGGCTATTATTACCGATGAAGGTTCTCACTTATGTAATAAGTTGTTCAAGGCACTACTTGAGAAATATGGTGTCCGCCACAATGTAGCCACTCCTTACCATCCACAGACTAGTGAGCAAGTTGAAGTGTCCAACAGAGAAATTAAACAGATTTTGGCGAAGACTGTAAATGCTAATAGAACGAATTGGTCAAGGAAGCTTGATAATGCTCTATGGGCCTATCGCACTGCATACAAGACCCCCATAGGTATGTCTCCTTACCAACTTGTATATGGGAAGTCTTGTCATTTACCGATAGAGCAAGAGCATAAGGCGATGTAGGCAATGAAGAAGCTAAATTTGGATTGGGGCACCACTTCAAATCAAAGAATGAATGACTTGAATATGCTTGATGAGTTCCGCCTAAAAGCTTACGAAAGTTCATCCTTGTACAAAGAGAAGATGAAGCGGTATCATGATCAAAGAATTGAAAAGAGTGAATTTGTGGTTGGTGATCTTGTGCTTCTATTCAACTCTAGGTTGCGCTTGTTTGCAGGCAAACTCAAGTCCAAATGGACTGGGCCATTTTTGCTCACAAAAGTGCTCCCCCATGGAGCGGTTGAGCTTGAGAATAATGAAGGAACAAGGTTCATGGTAAATGGGCAAAGGATCAAGATCTATTTGGGAAATGCTGAAAGTGTGCAAAAAGTGATTGAGGCCTACAATCTTGATGAAGTCTGAGTAATCAAGAAACTTCCGTCGTGCCGCGACATTAAATCAAGCGTTGTTTGGGAGGCAACCCAAGATGTACAATCTAGCCAACAATAGGTTTCTGTTTTCCATTTAGTAGTTTTCTTTGTTTAATTGCGTCTCCATATTAATTTAGATAGGTGTTTTTTTTTTTTTTAGTGTTTGCTAGAATTAGCGTAGAGTCTGTGTCTAAAAAGTGTCCAGAAAATGTAAAAAGAATAACCTATTGGTTGCTACATGTGTAGGTACACCATGAAAAATCTAAAGAAAAAGGTCTGGTCAGAGGTCTACGGACCCCATCAACGTTCCGTCGTTCAATCCACGGACCGTGGATGGTGTCTGTAGAACCCAGGTATGCCTCTAAATTTTTCTAAGTATAGGGTGATCTACAGTCCTTATCTACGGACCGGAGATTGACTCACGGACCGTAGACGGGGTCTCGTGAGTCCAAACCCTAGTTCTGTCTGACCCTACCCGGACCCCCTGATTTAAAAACTCCCTAATTTAAAATCACTTCCACTTCCCTCCATTCACTCTCCAACCGTTTCACCATCCCATAACCTCCCTCAATCACTCCATAACTGCCCCATAAAATCATCCCTTCCATTCCCCCATAATTCCCACAATTCCTTTCCATTTACGAATACAACTCATTCCATATTCCACAAAACTGTCCGGTGTTGGGTTAGTAACGAAGAGGTGATTCATTGGTCTTGCTAAGCTTATTGTCGTCACGTAATCACCCCACTCCTCGTTGCTTGTAAGGTAATAGACTTTTCCCCTCACTTTGAATTTCAGTTCATAGATTGAATATAGAAAGTCGGTAGTTTCTTAAATACTTGTTCAAATGATTAATCGGAATCCTGAGAATGACAAACTAGCATGATTCAATGTTGAAATGCATGGTTAGACTAGGATATTGTTGAAAATAATCTAAGATGTGGACTTGAAAATAAGGATTGGCTGAAACCTGGCAGAGATCGCATCCACGATACCCTGTCTACGGACCGTAGATCAATCTACGGACCGTAGATTGGGTTCGTGGGTTGATGCACTTGAAAATCTCACAAAATGTGAAACCACGGATGTGGACTATGGTCCGTAGATCAATCTACGGACCGTTCTGTACATCCGTGGTTTCCATCTGTGACCAATATTGTTGGTCCTCTGATCCACGGAAGGGTTCCACGGACCGTAGATCAGTCTACGGACCGTAGGTCTCCTCCGTGGATGACCAGTGTAGCCTCTGTTTGAAATTTTCTTAGGACTTTGTTACTATTCGTTTATAGTTCTAAAAGTTTTTTGTTTGTTTGTTTATGGTTAGTTTTTGCACTAATATTGCTTACACAGGTACGATGGCACCCAAGAAACTAGTCACCTACACAAAATAGGGCATGTCAAAATCTGTTGCTCCTAGCTTCAGGTTAATTGATGAGAACACGGACATGGAAAAAATCCAGCATACGTTTCTCCTAACATAAGGACTTCCCTCACAGGACCCCGAGCCACCAGAGGGACCTCCCAGAAGGTGATCACCGACGTAGTCACTGTCTCTCAGTCTGATGAGGAGCACACACTAATCGGATCACCACCTGGGGCTGCTTCCAGTTCTGCTACTAGGTCTGCGTCTGGCTCCGAGTCTGCCCATGCTTCGGGCTCTGAGTCCATCCATGCTTCAGCGTCCGAGTCTGCCCATGTTTCGGGGTCCAAGGCCAAGTCAGCCACATGGTCTATCCAGGATGACCAAGCTGCCTTTTCTAATGAGGCCACAAGCTCGGAGTCTGTACCAGAACCAAGGAATGAGGATCCTACTCCAGTGGTCGGCGATCCAAACAGATGGTGTGTTGAGGGCTAATGGCAAATTTATCGGAATGCCAAGATGAGAAATAACAAAGGGAAGATAGCTCGACTTATTACAGAGGAGCGTAGAGTCCTCATGAGGAGCTTGCACACTGTCCCTGATATCCACCAGCTTTTTAACCTTCACAAGTGTGATTGGATTGCTCGAGACCCTAGGCCTTATAGTGAGGAGATTGTGCGAGAGTTCTACGCCTCCTATGTTGCCACTCTCCATGGCTCGATCTCCAAGAGGTAAAATCCCATGGAACAAGATCCCCTCACTTTCACTGTGGTCCGGGGTTGTCCGGTGGACATATCCCATGCCACCATCAGCCGCTTTCTCTATGGTCCGACCATAGGTCACTACTGGTCACTAAACACAGCGGAGTTTGAGTACAGATGGGACATCATGCAGAGCGGTGCTTTCTAGAGGAATACTGAATAGCGAGACGCTGTAATACTATGGTTGTTAAATACATTGCTGCAGATGGCGAGTGTGCAGAGTGGGTCGCCGCACCTCGGTTAGGTATCCGAAAGGCCACATTGAATTTTGTGGCCAAGTTCTTTTAGTTGTTGGTGCGTAACAGGGTATCGCTGACAAAAGCTGACAACCAACTCACATGGGACAGAGTGATTATGGTTGCAGTACTGGTAGCGGGAGTGGAGATTGACTTTGCCCGCATGCTGCTGGCAGAGATTCACGAGAGGGCATTCAAGACCTCCACTACTTACCCCTTTCCATGTTTGATTTTTCAATTGGACAGGGACTCTGGCGTGCCAATTTGGCATTGTGATAGGTTGATCCACCCTACAGGGACTTTGGATGTAGGCCTCATTCGAGATGAGGCAAATGTGGCGGCACTTCGCAGAAAGCCCCAGATTGAGGTACCTCCCCTGGGCGCAGATCTTGCAGACACGGTGGAGCAGGCACAGGGCGGTGATCCCATTATACCAGATCACTCTAATACTGTCCCGGCCTCCTCTTCCCAGGCTGCTAGTATGGCTTCTAGTTCATCCTGGTCCACACCACAGTTAGGAGCTACTGTTGTCCCGTTGGCCAGAGTACAGAAATTAGAGGCTCAGATGGCCACACTGCTGCATCACATCTAGCCTTGGATGCAAAAGTTAATAGCCGAGTCCGAGGCCAGAATGGAGCGAAGGATGGAGGTCATGAAGGACTGGAAGGTCCAGGCAGTAAATAAGCATCTTGATGACCTTTGAATTACGAGTCCTCGAGCGATCAGCCCGGGCCATAGATCTATCCTCTTTGCAGGCTGAGTTAGCTAGTCTCCGAACCGACGTTGATGCCATTCTTGCCACCCCTACAGTTGAGCCTCAGGCCACACCTACAACACTGGCTGATGATACAGTGCTCGATGCTTTATTCAGTGGGACAGCCGAGGAGGGGCTTGAGCCTACACATGCAAAAGGTAAGTAGCACCGTTCTAATCGCATTGAGGAGGAAAAAGTGCAAAAGAGATAGCGTAGGCAGGAGAAGGAGGCTAGGAAGGCCTCAATTCTACATGAACAGTTGCACCAACAGAGGGTGTGTGAGAGTGTTGCAGGGGCATCGAGTTCTGCCCCAGTTGTAGAGGTCCCGCCTGCTGTGAGGGACGTTGTGAGCACCACTGATGGTGCTATGATGGATGATGTGGGCACTACTGAGGGTGACCTTACTATTGCTCCAGCGGGAAACCAGACCCACCCGCTCGTGTATGATTCGTCGGACCTATGCGCCAGTGTTTTCTATAAATAGGGCATGTAAACCTCGTTTTTGGGGGTTAGACATTATTATTCTAGTTTTACTTTGTAACTTTGGAGATTAGTTTGCAACCCTAGTAATTATTGATTTCCCAAGTTCGTTTTGAAGATTTTTGACTTTGCAATTCAAGTAAAATTTCTGGGTTTATTATTCTCTCTACGTAAGTTCATGATTTCTTCATCTAACTTTATGAATTGTGTTCTTGCTATTATGGGTAACTAAACTTCACAACTAGGGTTGTGGGATCCATGAGCGATTAACAAAGTATGAATAGTAAATAAGTAATTCTTGAATAGTGTTTTGCATGCATTGATAATTCTTTCGTTTAGAAGTCTTTTTAACGAGTGCACGCGTTAGAACTCACGTCGTTGCTACTTGCCGGACCAAATAGGTAATCAACAAGAAAAGAATTATCAACATAGATTTAGTGTGATACTATCTAATAGGCTAGTGTCGATTGGTGCGAAGTAATAACTAAGCCAAACATCAATTATGATGTCTAATATGAGGTAAAGGTAAGGGTTAGTAAATTATACACACGTAGCCGTACCAAGGTGCGAGGTGAAATTCTCTAGATACCAGACCAAGGATTTAGAGATACCTAACTTATCACTTTGCATATAGTACACTAGGAAAGGATTGCTACTATTAGGATTACTGTGTTATGAGCTTGTGGGGAACATGTATACCCTAGTTATTTCTCTCATCTTGATAATAACCAAAATTGAGTTTTGATTGCTGATTACTTATAAAATTCTTACAATTTGTTTCACCAAACCCCCCCTTTTTATTACTTGTTTCTGGAAGTAATTTGACTAATCGAATATAATTATTGGGTAAATTAAAGTCTAAACCATTTTCCTCGTGGGATTGACCCCAACCTACAAGTTGGGTTCTTTACTTGATAACGACCGCTTATGCTTCTTTAGGGAGGTGTAATTTCAGCATATCAAATTTTGGTGCCGCTGCCGGGGAATAAGACTTTTAGATTAAGTTTAACTACATTATTGAACTTTAGTCAATTATTTCCTAATTTTTATGTTTTCTTTGTTTTTTTTTCTTCAGGTTTCTGCTCTAGTGTATGCCAAGTACACGGAGTCGAAGTAATGTGTGATGCGAGTGGAATAGCGCTTGGTGTGGTATTGGGACAGAGGCGAGAGAAGATTCTTCATCCTATTTACTATGCAAGCAAAGATCTAAATGTGGCTCAAAAGAACTATACAGTGACTGAACAAGAAATCCTTGTGGTGGTTTTCGCATTCGAGAAATTTCGATCCTACTTGCTTAGTACTAAGGTCATAGTGCATACTGACCATTCTGCATTGAGGTATTTGATGGCTAAGAAGGATGCAAAATCGAGGAAGATTAGATGGGTATTGTTGCTGCAAGAGTTTGACATTGAGGTGAAAGACAAAAAGGGGATAGAAAATCAGGTTGCCAATCACTTGTCCAGATAAGAGGAAGAGGCTATGCTCAAGCTAGGAGATGGGGCTGAAATTGATGATGCTTTTCCAGACGAACAGGTATTGGCTGCTTCTCATGATCTGATTCCTTGGTTCACAGACTTTGCTAACTACTTGGCAAGTGATCTGGTTCCATCAGATTTGTCTTTTCACCAGCGGAAAATTTTTATGCATGATGTGAAAATTTTCTTTTGTGATGAGCCTTATTTGTTCCGCATTTGTGCTGATGGGATTATTCGTCGTTGAGTGCCCGAGGCTGAAATGTTGAGTATACTAGAGGTGTGTCATTCATCGCCTGTTGGTGGGCATCATAGTGGTATTCAGACTGCGCATAAGATTTTACAGTCTGGGTATTATTGGCCTACCATCCACCAAGATGCTCATGATTTCACCAAGTCTTGTGATCGTTGCCAAAGAGAAGGAGGAATTTCAAAGAGGCAAGAGCTACCTATGAATCCGATCTTGGTAATTGAGTTGTTTGATGTTTGAGGCATTGAATTTATGGGTCCATTTATGAGTTTACATGGGATGAAGTATATTCTTCTTGCGGTTGATTATGTGTCAAAGTGGGTGGAAGCAAATGCGCTTTCCAATAATGAAGGTAAAAGTGTCACTGTATTCAAAGAGTATCTTCTTCATATTTGGTACACCTAGGGCGATTATCAGCGATGGAGGTTCCCACTTCTGTAATAAGTTGTTCAATGCGCTACTTGAGAAACATGGCGTCTACCACAATGTTCCCACTCCTTACCATGCGTAGTCTAGTGGGCAAGTTGAAGTGTCCAACAGACAAATCAAGCAAATTCTTGCTAAGACTGTTAATGCAAATAGAACTGATTGGTCAAGGAGGCTTGATGATGCTCTATGGGCATATCGCACCGCATTCAAGACTCACATAGGTATGTCCTCCTACCAACTTGTATATGGGAAGTCTTGCCATTTGCTGGTAGAGCTAGAGCATAAGGCTATGTGGGCACTGAATAAGTTGAATTTGGATTAGGGCGCCGCATCAAATCAGAAAGTAAGTGACTTGAATGAGCTTGATGAGTTTTGCCTAAGATCTTATGAAAGTTCAGCCTTGTACAAAGAGAAGATGAAGAAGTATCATGATCAAAAGATCGAAAAGCGTGAATTTGTTGTGGGTGATCTGGTGCTTTTATTCAACTCTATGTTGCGCTTGTTTCCTGGCAAGCTCAAGTCCAAGTGGACCGGGCAATTCATAGTCACTCAAGTGTTCCCACATGGAGCAATCGAGCTCGAGAACAATGAGGGAACAAGGTTCAAGGTAAACGGGCAAATGATCAAGGTCTACATGGGCAAAGGGGAGAATGTGCAAGAGGTGGTTGAGGCCTACTATCTTGATGAAGTTTGAGTAATCAAGAGGCCAGCGTCGTGCCAGGACATTAAATCAAGCGCTGCTTGGGAGGCAACCCAAGATGTACAATCTAGCCAGTTATAGGTTTTTGTTTTTGATTTAGGAGTTTTCTTTGTTTAGTTGACTTTATGTAATTTTTAGATTGGTATTTTATTTTTCTTTTAGTGTTTGCTAGATATAGCATAGGGTCCTTTTCTAGAAAGTGTCCAAAAAATGTAAAAAAAAAGGCCTAACGGTTGCTACATGTGTAGGGATGAAAAGCAAAATATGTAGAAAAAGGGTTGTCCAGAGGTCTACAGACCCCATCCACGGACCATGAATAGTGTCCATAGATCCCAGGTAAGATCTCTAATTTTTCTAAGTGTGAAAGTGACCTACGGACCCGATCTACGGTTCGTAGGTTGACCCACTAACCGTATACGGGGTTTCGTGGGTCCAAACCCTGGTTTCACCTGACCCGACCCAGACATCTAAATCCCACAAATCACTCCCTTTACATTTCCCCAAATTCCCAAATCACTTTCCTCTCTCCCAAATTCCCTCATTCCCCATTTTCCAGAGTTTCCAGTGTCCGAGTTCGGTGTCTAAGGCTAGTAAGAAGTTGTTGGAGTCTAAAAGCATCACACAATCACCCACTTCCTTTGCTTGAAAGGTACTCGGCTTCCCCTTAACTTTGAATTATGGTTCATTGTTGTTATTGAAAGTCATGAAGTGGATCTTGACCTTGGGTGTGGTATTTTTTGTGTTCTTCATGAATTGTATGTTAGAAATACCCTGGTACGATAGAATGTGAGTGCGTGTTAATTTTAATTGTTGCACAAAGCATGTTAAATGGTTTAAAGTGTCTGTTTTGACTTAGGGTTTCCCGTATCAGTTGAATAATTAGTTAAATTGCGTGGAATCAAAACCCTAAGGATGATGAACTATCTTGTTTATATGTTGAAATGCATGAATGGACCTAGGATTGAATGAATTGATGAATGAACTTGGTTTTTAATTGTGAAAATGTCAGAAACCTGGTACAGATCCGACCTACGAGACCCCTTCCACAGACCGTAGGTCAACCTACGGACCGTAGATAGGGCCCGTAGGTCTTCACATATATGAAATCCACTAAGTGTGGAACCACAGAGTTGGACTACGGTCTGTAGGTCAACCTACAGACCATTCTGTACATCCGTGGTTCCTATCAGAGCCCAACATTTTGGGACATCTGACCTACGGAGGGTACCCACGGACCGTAGGTGGCCACTGAAGCTACTGTTTGAAATTTTTTTAGTTTTTGTTTTGGTTCGGTCTTTGGTCTAAAAAAATTTCGAATGTGTCATTAGTCTATTTTGGTACTAACTAAGCCTCCACAGGTACCATGGCTCCCAAGAAAGCTCCGGTCTATGACGCAAAGGGCAAGTCAAAAGTCGGTTGCACCAACCTTGCGGCTCATTGATGAAGATACTGATGCAGAGAAGGATCCCGCCTATGTCCCACCTACTATGAGGACATCCCCAACTGCACCTCGTATTACCCAGAATCAAACCCGGTAGGTGATTACCGATGTGGTCACTGTCTCCCGACTCTAAGTTCGCTTCTTCATTAGGTTTAGGCTCCGGCTCCGGCTCCGGCTTCGCCCATGGCTCCAGTTCGACTGGCGTTAATGCCTCCTCTTCTAAGTAGGACAGTGTAGGTGACTTTCCCATGCCACTAAACACCGACCCTACTGCGGTTGCTGAGGAGCCTAATAGATGGTGTGTTGAGGGCCAGTGGCAAATATACAGGGATGCCAAGATGATAAATGAAAAGGGGAATATGGCCAGGTTGATCAATGAGGAGCACAAGGTACTCACAGGCAGCTTGCATACCATGCCCGACATCCACCGACTCTTCCAAAAGCATAAGTGTGAGTGGATGGCCCGGAACCTGGGGCTATATAGCGAGGAGATCGTGAGGCAGTTTTAAGTTTTATGCCTCCTACACTGCCACCCTCCGAAGCTCTATCTATAAATGGGTCAAGCCTGCAGCCCAGGCACCACTCATAGCCAGACTAGTCCAGGGGTTCTCTGTGGACATATCTAAGAACACCATCCACCAGTTCCTCTATGGTCCACCCCGCACTTCGGCACTCAACACTGCCAAATTTGACTATAAATGGTATATTGTGCGGAGCGGGGAGTTCCAGCAGAATGCAGAGCAGAGGGAGGCCGTATTACATTAGCTGGCCACTCACATCGCTACCGACGGAGAGTGTGCTGAGTGGGTGAGCACACAACAACTGAATATCAAGAAGGACACTTTGAATTTAGTGGCCAAGTTCTTCTAGTTATTAGTGCAAAACAGGGTGTCTCCTACTCAGGCAGACAACGCGCTGACGTGGGATCGAGCGGTTATGGTTGCAGCCTTGGTAGCTGGGTTTGAGATAGACTTCGCCCGCATACTGCTTGCGGAGATCCATGAGCAGGCATTTCAGACTACCACCACTCTACCGTTTACATGCCTTATATTTCAGTTGTGCAGAGATGCTAGGGTACCCATTTGATACTGTGACAAGCTGGTACAGGCAACCAAAACATTAGACATCGGCCTGATTAGGGATGAGGCCAACATACGGGTTGAGATGCCGCCATTAGGTGTAGATTTGGTTGCGGATGTGGAGCAGATACAGGGTGCAGACACGGAACATCCAGCCACTACTGATGATACCCCGGCCTCTCCATCTCAGGCCGCTAGTCGGCCCCTAGCTCATTTAGAGGCACACCCTCGTCAAGATCCGCTGTCATGACCCTTGCCCGTGTTCAAAAATTGGAGGCAAAAATGGCCACACTACTTCTGCATATGAAGCCTTGGATACATCGGTCTATATCAAAGTCTGAGGCCAGTGTTGGGCACATCATGGACCTGAAGGTCCTGGCCATTAATAAGCGCCTGGATGCCTTTGAGTTGAGAGTCCTCGAGCGACAAGACCCCACCACATATATCTTCTCTTTCTAGACTGAGTTGGATAGTCTTCGAGCCGATCTTGTTGCCATCCTAGCTCCACCCATGAATGTGCCAGAGTCTGCACCTACTGCACCAGTAGATGATATGGTGTTAGATGCTCTTCACAGCGAGGACACACCACAGTCCGAGTCCACCTGTGCCTGAGGAAAGAGGCACCGTTCTATCCACACTTATGATGCCACTGAGGATGCGAGGGCAAAGAAGAGGGAGCATCAGCAGACTACGCAAGCTAGGAGAGCTTCTATTGTGGATAAGGAGTTGCGCTAGCAGAGGTTGTGTGAGGGTGCTATTTGGGCCCCGAGTTCTATGCCCGCTATAATAGAAGAATATCATAAGCTCACCCTCATCTCCGAGTCCTCTTGCAATTGACTCCATAACAATGTTGGTAATTGGTGTAGAGTCCTGTATCACCAAAGTAGATATAGAGTGTAATATGAGTACCAAAACAACATGTACTAATAGGCATCATAGGCCGACTGAGCTTGGAAAGTTAAAACATTAATGAATAGTGGAAAAGTGAATATCTAGAAGTTACAGAAAAGAAATAGTAAAAGAAATCTTATTAAGAAACACACAAGGTAAGGAATGAAATATCTTTAAAGTAATTATCTACCTAATATCTAATTACATCCCATCAGCCTAGAAGATACACCCGTTTGGCAATTCAAATAAATAATCAGAACAAACACCTTTAAGCTTGATAGGTACACTAATCAGTAATGAAACTAATAAAAGAATGGAGTATGCCTCCTGAAGTGCCACGACCTTCCACAGACTGGAACCATTGAAAAAGAAACACAAGAACCTAATAGCATCACCTAGTAAGGACTCAAAAATGGCTAAATATTGGTTTATGCATATAGGTGATGGTTGTATGTTTCTTGTTTATGTATGCATACACATCTACTGTTAGTAGTATCATTTGTGCAATGCATAGTAGTAGGGAGACATATGAAAGGACATCATGCATATAATCTCATTCAATGAACTTGTTCTAGTGACTTGTGGTTTTCAAGTGGTATTTCTCATTGTTATATGTGATTATGCATGATTATTTGTGATTCTTTGTAGGCTCGGGTACCACTCCGGTACACTAAATATGAAAAGCTCGGGTACCACTCCGGTATATTAACTAAGAATTGCTCACGTACCATATCGGTACACTTTCAGTATGCTTTGAGTTCTTTGAGAAGACCTACTATAAAATTATTGCATGGTGGATCGTTGAGCGGTTCGGATTACTTTGAAAGTATCACGACTCAAGGGTACACCCCACATGTAACATGGCGTACTTGACCCCGAAGGGGTCTCATACAAGCCCTTAGCATATCATACCTAAAGATAATAAAAAAAGTACGGAATTTCAAAACATTTTTTCATACAATCAAAGGCTTTATAAAATGAAGCGGAAATCTTACTACACTTTTTGTCTCAAACTATCTAACATAATATTTTTGAATAACTCTTGGGAAAAATCCCATACAATAGTCTCAAGACATGAAAATAAAAGACATAAAGGAAATGGTAGATTCATCCTCGAAGATATGAGGACTCACCAAGTCTTCAACTCCTTGCACTTCAAGAAACCTATCTTCAAGAATGGAACTCAAATCTCCAAACCCTATATTTGATGATAATGTAGGCAAAAGTATGCGTTAAGTACAAAAAGTACTAAATATGATAGCTAGCATAACATAAGGGTTAGTCAACATAAGACATAATCCATCAACATAAGAGATACTTCATGAAACATAAACTGTAAGCACAAGAGACGATATCATAATCATAAGCAAAGTCTCCAACATAAACATCATATAAACATTATTTAACTCTGTAGTCCTTCATATCATAAACGAATTAGTTCCCAAGTAACCTTAAAGAATACTTGTACAATGCATAAATGAGACCGCATAATCCCATCCATCCTAAGTACCACTTTTAGGTCATCATAATCATACTTACCATCTTAGGATCTCATCCTTAGCTTATCTCTCATAGACAAGGGAAATTTCACCTTTAGTCAAGCATATTCAAGGAAGGGCAACTATGACAATATTCCAAGCTATGCATATATTATATAGGCAAATCTCACATTAGGACATGCTCACATTACTTCCTTGAAGCAATCTAGTTCCATCATACACATGCTACTTAGATTTGGGCTTGTCCCTCATATACATAATAGTCATGGAAGAGTACCTCTTTACTAGCCTAAGGCAAGTCATTACTCATGAATGATCATAATTCACCTATTCAAGGCAACCAAGGAAAAGTACTATTACTCAACTCAAGTTAAGCATGCAACACATAAGATACATACTTCATAAGTAGCTACAATTTATACCTGTGCAATGCGTGAATAACACCCCATAATCCTACCCATGCGAAGTACTGCTTTAGGCTATCATACTTCAATGATTACTATTAATCATTCTAGATTTCCAAGGAATAGCACCCTATTAGTCTAGACCAAGCTGTCATGGAAACTACATGAATCATGCAAGTCCAAGCTATTCTAGGAAGGGTACAAGTGTTCCCTCTTATCTACCATGAACTAGTGTTAGACCAACTAAGTCATGATACCATACAAGCACCCTATGATGATAATGTAAGATACCCTTAGGAGAGTATGATTTCTCAATCCTAAGCTACCATGAAATGGTCATGCCCTAACCAAGTCATGCTACCATACAAGCATTGTATGATGCTAGTTCAAGCTACCCTTATGAGAGTATGATTCCTTAATGCTAACCTACCATGAAATACTCCTAACTCAAGCTACCAAGAATGGTCTTATCTTACCAAGTCAAGCTATTCATGAAGGGAGCTTAAGTCACAACTTCAAGCTATTCAAGTTTGACATGTTTTGATTCATTTTAGGTTAGTAAGCCTTTCAACCTAAAATCATTATATGTGAGATAACCTTTCATCTCCTAGCATATTCATGCCTAAGTGTGTAAGTGAGAATATCTTTTCAAAAATACACAAAAAGATCACATCATAGTAGATTTACTGTCAAAGCTCTAACATTCATAGTTCATCATATTATCTTTACTCTAAAAGCACTAGGAATCAACATTCATAACTACAAGCCTTACTATCAAAGATTTATTTCTTACAATCATCATTCATACCTAGATTTTGAGGCATTCTAATCACATTCTTGATTATCAAGTGATTCTAGTCACAATTCATTATATAGGTTCAACTTCAACTTTTCTAGTCATGAACCATCATATATACCATAATCTAGTTCAATTAATTTCTACATGTTTCTATTCTTGAACAATTACTACTCATAACACCAATTCTAGAATATCATCTATGAATCCTCAATTTCACCTCTCATGGCATAAACCCACATAATTCAATTCCATCAATTAGACTAGGGTTAACCATGAAAAATACATAAATTCATCATAATATCATGATTCAATACTAAAACAATCATAAACAAGTAATTTCCACTCAATTGGATTCGTACTCAACACTACCCACAATATAGGAAGAAACCCTAGCTAGAATTGGGGTTTATCTTCACAATTGGGGGAAATCTAGGGGGCTCCACGGATGGAAGAATCCATGGATGAATATGCTATCATACCTTGATTATAATCCCTCATATTTCTTGCAAGAATGGAGGATTTTGACCTATCTTATATTCTTCTTCTTCTTCTTGGAGTTTTCTAGAGAGCGGATTTTTGAGATGAAGAACTTTGGGATCTCTTGGGGTTTTGGAATTAATGACTTAATTGGGGTTGTTAAAGATTAAAAATAGTTTATATAGGTGTATAAAGTCCAAACGAAACGACCCCCACTTAAAACTAACTAAAAAGGAATTTACTAAAAGACTCCTCACTAGGCAACCATGGTGCCAGGCACCAGGACAGGGCTCACGAATCGTGGTCCTAATCGTGGTCCTTCGGTAGTGGCTAAGGCTTGAAGTATTTGGCCTCCACAAACTAAGGCTTCTTAACGAGCCTTCCCACGAGTTGTGGTCCTCACCACTGGCCGTGAAGTGGCTCATAAAGATGAGCCATTTCTTGGGCAGCTCTGGAGGGTACACTGCCTTACCACCACGAGTGAGGCCATGAGCCGTGGAGGCCACCACAAGCCTGAAGGCTATCGTGGTCCAAGGCACTTCCATGGCAAGCTTGGGGAAGCCCTGGCTCTTGCCCCTTCTCCTTGGTTCATTCCCTCTTGGCCTTGACTTGTAGCCTTCAACTTAGCCCTAGATTGTCTACTAAACTACGGGGTGTTACATTATCTCCCCCTTGGGGACATTCGTCCTCGAATGATGATTCTAAGAACTTCTTAAAGAAAATGACTCTAGACTATCATCCCATCATGCATGCAACACATCTAAATGCACACAACTAAGAAAGAAAACTTCAACTCCGAGATAAACATACTCAATGCAACATAGGGAAGTAAGAAGTACATCTATCAACCCAAAATGCATGCAAATTCTATATTTACTCATATACAAGGAGGAACTACCATCTCAATCTAAACATTCTCAACACACACTCATGGAGCCTATATGCAATTTACTCTCAAAAAGCATTTATTCAAGGAGCCAAACTAAGGCATGCTCAATAATTCATCTCATGAAGTCTATATGAAACTCTACTCAATGCACTACAACATGAGGCAAAACAATGCACATAAGTCATTTCTACCAAGACCTAATTTTTTTAACATTCATATAAAGATTTCATGGCCACACAGAGACACACAATGGCCTTGCTATCTAGGCACACCATCTCACCCTTGGGAGTAAGCCTAGGTTGACTTCTTAAGCACCATCTATAACATAAAAGCAACAATGAAGCTCATTCATACTAAAGACAACATCAAAGTCTATCATATCAAATCTACTAATTCATAAAAGACCAAACAATAACGGAATCTAATAAAGCATGAAACACATACCGGTAGTCACATTAGGAGGTCACTCTTGATTATTTTTAGCTTGGAGGACGTAGAACCTATTCTTGTTTTGAGCAGTCTCATCTGGACCACTAGTGGCAACTTATTTACCCTCTCTTCTTGTAGCCCTTACCTTTGGACAATCTTTCATCTTGTGTCCACTCTCACACAACTAAAGCAACCCTCTCTACCCGCCAAACACCTACCCTCATGTCTCTTACCATACCTAGCATAGGTAGATCATAGGGACTCACTGCTAATTCCTTGTGGGTTAGGGTTAGGTACCCTATCCTCCTTATACTTAGGAGTATTAAAAAGAACCTTGTCCGAAAAGTCTTTGTCGCTTCCTAGAGCGACCATGTCTATCGGACTCCTCGTGAAAGGAATTATCATCGTCCATCCTAGCCCTCTTTTTCTCCCTAGATTTATCCTTAGTTTATCCTCCTCCATTTGTTGAGCATACACCATAAGACATGAGATTTCCATATCATGATGGAGCATTGTCGTACGACATTCTTTTGCTACCAAGTCGACACCCCTGTCAAGAACCCACTCATCCTATCTCTTGAATCTGCTACCATAGATGGAGCATACTTGGATAATTGGGTAAATTTCAAGGCATACTCTTTAATACGTATGCTACCTTCCCTAAGGTTAATAAACTCTTCCACCTTAGCCTCCCTCAACTCTCGGGGAAAGAACCTATCAAGGAATGCTTCTTTGAACCCTTCCCAGTCTATTGGGCCCGCTCCTACCGACCTATTGCCTTTCCGTTGTTCATACGAAATTTGTGCTACACCCCTCAATTGGTAAGTGGCTAACTCTGCTTTCTCTTTCGATGTAACACCCCGTGTCCGAAAACAGACAAAAATACAGATTTTCAGAAGTTGCAGGTGCAACCCACGGTTGCCACCCACAGACTGTGGGTCACCCACGATCCGTTCTGGTGGTCCGTGGATCAACATCTGCAACACTCCTCAAAAAGGCCCAGAAAAATAATCTAAGTCCTGAACCACGCCAAGACCTACGAACCATAGGTCAGACCACGGTCTGTTGTCCAGGGCTGTAGGTCAGACCCCAAATTTCAACTTCCAGAACCCCATCGACGGTTGACCAGAACAGACCGTCGGTCCATCCACGGTCCGTCGGTGGCCCCCGACAACAGTTAAGCTAGGGTTTTTTGGTCTTTTCCTTATGCGTTGGACCCGTAAACTATGTCGTTTAACCCCTAAAGTACGTAGTTTTGGTCAGTTTTAGCCTAGTAACTTAACTAGAATCTACCGAAAGCAAATCATTCAACAAAAACATAGAAAAATTAAAACGCAGAAGGAGAAAGAGTCGACCAAGCCCTAGTCTAAGAACGCAATGAGTCTTCGACAGTTTCAGCCCCAAAATTGAAAGATTTCTTCGTGGAATTCTTCCCCAGGTATGTGGGATTTCATTAGTGGGTTCCTTTCGCCTATTAGGTCCCTAGAATTCAGTCAAATTCTTGATTCCCTTCAGATTATCTAGACCTATGGTTTCTAGAATTTCAGCAGATCATTATGAATTAGTTGGTTTAATGTTCCTAATCATATTATCATGAATTTAGTATGGTTTTGCATAGATACCTTCATAAATTCAGAATCTTAGCTATGTAATTCTTTTAGTTCATGAATTACAAACGTTAGGTCAGATATTTCAGTTATACCTGACTTAGATTTAAATGTTTCATTATCAACATATTAATGTTGCATTTTCAGTTAGTATGTCAGTATTTTGAGCTATCCTGTATTACAACATTTCAGTCATAAAATGTTAATTACCTAATCAATTGGGAGAAGCTTAATACCAAGTGCACTAGGGTCAGCCACCCTTAAGTCCCAGAACTACGTGCCCCATAGGTTATAAGTCCCCTCTGTGGGCATCATTTTAGTGATCACGCCAGTATGCCTCTATACCTCTGGCAAGGCTATATTGGGTCCTCTCGATAGGGTGTATACATCAGAGTCCACATTTACCTCATGTGGTTTTATGTAGGTTATTAGTTGCTCCCACAGTTTCGTTAGATTCTATTGCGTTAACCATCTTATCAGTACAGTTCAGTATTCAGTCTCAGCATGTTTTAAACTTGGTCATTGCATTCAGTTTAGTCATGTTCAGTATTTTCAGTAACCTTATCATGTTTAGATTATATCATTGCTTTATTGCTTATTCAGTTATGTTATTGTTCAACTTTATTCTATCATGCATGCTTAGTACCTTTCAATTACTGACGCATACTCTGCGCCATATCTTCTAGTGATGTAGGTTCAGGTCATCAGAAATCACATCATGCATAGATCGGTTCCCAATCTTCAGTTCAGTAGCATCATTAGTGAGTACTCATTCTTTGAGGACGAGTGACATTATTATCTTTCTTGCTTTTAACTTTCGTTTAATTATTGCTAGACCTAGCTGGGGAATGTCCCAATATTTCTAGTCAGTAGAGGCTTTATTTCAGACATAGCTAGATTCAGCTATAGTGTTAGAGTTTGACCTTTCATTTGTATTAAAATCTCAGTTTTCATTTATTCAGATAGTATATGGGTATTTCTGCATCATTTCAGATTATTCATATGAGTTAGCTTTCGTACAGTATTTATTGATTCAGTTTGCTTTAGTATGCTTATGATATGCCAGCAGGGTTAACTTGGGGTCACTCATGATCCTAGGTCCCGTGTCTGCATCTATGGGGTAGCCTCGTAGTGTGACAAACTTGATATCATAGTTTAGGTTTAAGAGTCCTAGAATGTCTGAAAAGCCGCACTAAGTAGAGTCCTTTTCATGGGTGTGAAGTGCACCACATCTAATGAAAGGGAGGCTACAATGTGTTTTAGAAAAAAAACTTCATTTCCTTGTTACTCTTATCGTGCGTGGGGTTTAATCTAACTTCTCGTTTTAATCCTTTATTGTGTGTTTCTTATCATGCCTCCTCATAGAGCTCATGGAAGGAATGCGAATGCACGCAATGCTAACGCAATTCCTACACTCCTAGATCAAGAAGTTTTGAATTTAAAATTCTAGAACACCATTCAACTTTTGGCTCAGAGTGTGACTAACTAAAATAATCAGCAGGTTCCAGTTCTGGCAAATGCTAATGTTAGGTTAGCTGCAGCTAGAGTTCGGGATTTTATTAGGATGAATTTGCTTGAGTTCTTAGGATCGCAGATTGGTGAAGATCCCCAAAATTTCATTGATGAGTTCAAGAAGATCTTTGGAGTGATGCAGGTAACTAGGAATGATCGGGTTGAGTTGGCATCTTACCATCTTAGGCATGTAGCTCATATCTGGTATACTCAGTAGAAAGAGAACAGGGGTACAGATGCAACTCCTATCACTTGGGAATGCTTTAGTGATACCTTTCTGGACAGCTTCTTCCCAAGAGACTTGAGGGAGGCAAAAGCTCAAGATTTTATGAATTTGAGGCAGGGTTCTATGATAGTCCAAGAGTATGAACTCAAGTTTACCCAACTCTCCAGGTATGTTCCTCACTTGGTGTCCGATTCTAGGGCTCAAATGAACAAGTTCATGTATGAGGTATCCGATCTAGTGAAAATAAAGTGTAGGGATGCAATTTGCTAGAAAATATGAACATCTCTAGGCTCATGGCTCATGACTCATGCTCCGCAGGTTGAGGGAGACAAGCTTAGGGAATAGGCTAAGGAGAATAAGAAGGCTAGAACAGGAAACTATGAATATTCTCAATAGAAATCGGGTTGGGGAAATTGCTCGCAGTTCCAGCAAGTCTTTAGCTCCAGTACCTTCATCACCTAGTGTTCCATCCTCCAAGTTTCGAAATGATCAGAAAGGTAGGGCATCAGGCTCTAAGTCTCAGGGGAGTGTTTCAGGCACCAGAACATACTCAACTTTTCCAAAGTGTGGTAAGAACCATCTGGGCAAGTGTCTTGAAGGAAATGAATGATACTTTGGGTGTTGTCAGTCTGGTCACATGTTGAAAGATTGTCCTTCTAAACAGGGTCAAGAAGGTAACAATGGTAGAGTTTAGTCCACAACTTCAGCAGCACCAGCAGGTCACCCGACTCAGCAGGGTAACTCATCTGGTACAGGGATGGTCATCGCCAAAACAGGTTGTATGCTCTCCAGGCTCGCCAGGATCATGAAGATTCACCTGATGTAGTCACTGGTACGTTACGAGTTTTTAACTTAGATGCTTATGTATTGTTAGACCTACGGGCTACTCTTTCCTTCGTAACTCCTTATATAACAGTCAACTTCAGTAGTAGTCCGAAAACTCTCTCAGAACCCTTCTCAGTCTCTACTCCAGTTAGTGACCCAGTCATAGCTAGGCGGGTATACATAAGTTGCCCTGTCACAGTCTCCCAGAAAGTCACCTCAGCAGATCTTGTAGAGTTAGAAATGGTAGACTTCGATATCATTCTAGGCATGGATTGGTTACATTACTATTATGCCTCAGTCGATTGTACATCTAGGATTGTTCGCTTTCAGTTTCCAGATGAACCAATCTTAGAATGGAAGGGTACTAGCTTAGCGCTTATGGGTCGATTCATTTCTTACCTTAAGGCCAGGAAGATGATCTCTAAGTGTTATCTCTATCATCTAGTTCGGGTTAAGGATTCAACCTCTAAAACCCCAACTCTTGAGTCAGTTCTAGTAGTTAATGATTTCCCAGAAGATCTTCCCGGAGTTTCTCCCAAAAGGGAAATTGACTTAGAATTGATCTCCTTCAGTTCCCCAGTCTATTTCTGTTCCTCGTTATAGAATGGCTCCAGCTGAGCTTAAGGAATTGAAAGAGCAGTTGAAAGATCTTCTAGATTAGGAGTTCATCAAACCTAGTATTTCCCCATAGGGTGCACTGGTGTTGTTCATGAAGAAGAAAGATGGTTATCTCAGGATGTGCATTTATTATAGACAGTTGAACAAGGTCACAATCAAGAATAAGTACCCTATCCCCAAGATTGATGACTTGTTTGACTAACTTCAGGGTGCTAGTCATTTCTCGAATATAGACCTCAGATCCGGTTATCACAATTTCTGAGTCAGAGATAGTGACATTCCGAAAACAACATTCAGAACTAGATATGGTCATTAAGAATTTGTAGTTATGTTATTTGGACTAACCAATGCTCCTGTAGCTTTCATGGGCTTGATGAACAGAGTGTTCAAGCAGTATTTGGACTTGTTCGTTATCGTCTTTATTGATGATATCCTCATTTACTCTAAGAATGAGAAAGAACATGTGAATCAATTTAGGGTTGTCCTGTAGATTCTCAAAGATCGCCAGTTATTCGCTAAGTTCAGCAAATGTGAGTTTTGGTTGCAGTCAGTTGCTTTCCTTGGGCATAAAGTGTCTAGCAAAGGGATCCAAGTGGATTTTCAGAAAATAGAAGCATTGAAACAATGGCCCAAACCTACCTCTCCTACAGATATCAGAAGTTTCTTGGGTTTGGCTGGCTATTGCAGAAGGTTCGTGGAAGGATTTTCATCCATAGCCTCTCCATTGACTAAGTTGACGCAGAAGAAGGTTAAGTTTTAGTGATCAGATGATTGTGAGAAAATCTTTGTAGAATTGAAAACTAGGTTGACTACAACTCCTATTTTGACTCTACCAGAGGGGTCAGACGATTATGTTATATATTGTGATGCATCCAGAGTCGGCCTAGGTTGTGTGTTGATGCAGCGAGGTAAGCTTATAGCATATGCTTCTAGAAAGCCTAAGGTACATGAGAATAACTATCTTACTCATGACCTCGAGCTAGCAGCAGTGGTGTTTGCTCTTAAGATTTGGAGACATTACTTGTATGGTGTCCATGTAGATGTGTTCACAGACCATAAGAGCTTTCAGTATGTTGAATCTTCACCAGAGGATATAGCTTGAGTTCCTCAAGGATCATGATATGAGTTTGCATTACCATCCTGGTAAGGCCAATGTAGTAGAAGATGCTCTTAGCAGACTATCTATGGGTAGTGTAGCACATGTGGAGGAAGAAAGAAAAGAGCTAGCAAGTGATGTTCGCAGACTGGCTCGCTTAAGAGTTCGTCTTATGAGCATATCAGATGGTGGTGTAACAGTTCAACATGGCCAAGAATCTTGATTGGTAATGGAGGTTAAAGAAAAGCAAGATAGTGATCCGATACTACTTCAACTAAAGGGTGCAATCCATCAGCAGAGAGTTGAGGTTTTCTCTCAAGGGGGAGATGGTGTGCTTCGCTATCAGGGTCAATTATGTGTACCTAAGGTGGGTGAGTTGAGATAGCAGATTCTTGTAGAATCCCATAATTCTAGATATTCTATTCATCCAGGTGCCACTAAGACTTATTGTGTTCTTCGAGAAGTCTTTTGGTGGAATGGTATGAAGAGGGATATAGCGGATTTTATGGCTAAGTGCCCTAATTGCCTGCAACTGAAGGTAGAACATCAGAAACCAAGAGGTATGAATAAAGAGATCAACATTCTTACTTGGAAGTGGGAAGTGATGAACATGGACTTCATTACAGGTTTACCTCATACTCGTAGACAACATGACTCCATTTGGGTGATAGTTGAAATTATTACTAAGTCAGCACGTTTTTTAGCAGTCAAAACAATAATTTTGGCATAGGACTACGCCAAACTTTACATTAATGAGATATTAAGGTTGCATAGGGTTCCTTTGTCTATCATCTTGGATAGAAGTCCTTATTTTACCTCTCATTTCTGTAAGTCATTTCATAAAGGTCTTCGTACTCAAGTTAATCTTAGCACAACATTTCATCCGCAGATAGATGGGCAGGCAGAGCTTACCATTCAAACCTTAGAGGACATGTTGAGAGCTTGCGTGATCGATTTCAAGGGTAGTTGGGATGATCACCTTCCTCTCATAGAGTTCGCCTACAATAATAGTTACCATTCCAGCATTTAGATGACCCAATATGAGGCATTGTATGGGCATAGATGTAGATCACCAGTTGGTTGGTTTGAAGTAGGTGAAGCAGCCTTGATAGGGCCAGATTCAGTTCATGATACTATGGAGAAAATGCAACTCATTAGAGATAGACTTAAGACATCTCAGAGTAGCCAGAAATCCTATGCAGATGTAAGAAGAAGGGAACTAGAATTCCAAGTTGATGATTGGGTTTTCCTAAAAGTGTCACCTATGAAAGGGGTGATGAGATTTGGCAAGAAAGGGAAGCTCAGTCCTATATATATAGGCCCTTTCAAGATCTTGAAAAGGGTTGGTAAAGTGGCTTATAAGTTAGAGTTGCCAACCGAACTAGCAGCAATGCATTCAATTTTTCACATTTCGTTGTTGAAGAAGTGTGTGGGTGACCCAACGTCTATTGTGCCTTTAGAATGTGTGGCTTTGAAGGATAGTCTCACTTATGAAGAGGTAGTAGTTGAGATTCTTGATCGTCAGGTTCGAAGGTTGAGAAATAAAGAAGTCGCTTCAGTTAAGGTTTTGTGGATGAGTCAGTCCGTAGAGGGAGCTACTTGGGAAGCAGAAGCAGCCACGAAGGCCAAGTATCCTCACCTCTTTCCTTCTGATTCCATTACAACTTGAGGTAACAGTTCCTCTTCAGTTTTTCAGTCATTCATGCACAATTTCAGTCTTAGCATTATGTTCCTTTAATTGTATTTGCATTTTCAACATATTTGCATGTTCTTGGAACTTAGCTCAATCAGAAATCAATTTCCAGTGTTTAGTGGTAGGGGATGCATCTCTCTCCCTCCATCTCAGCTAGTTTAACCTTCATTCGAGGATGAATGTTTCCAAGGGGGAGAAAATGTAACACCCCGTATCCGAAAATAGTCCAAAATACAGATATTTAGAAGTTGCAGGTGCAACCCACAGTTGCCACCCACGGACCGTAGGGTGACCCACAATCCGTTCGGTCCATGGATCACCATATGCAACACTCCCCAGAAAGGCCCAAGAAAAATACCTAAGTCTTGACCCACGCCTGGACCTACATACCGTCGGTCAGATCATGGTCCGTAGTCCAGGGCCATAGGTTGGACCACATATTTCAACTCCTAGAACCCCATCGACGGTTGACCAGAACTGATCGTCAGTCCATCCATGGTCCGTCGTTCCCGTCCGTCCGTAGCCCCCGACAACAGTTAAGTTAGGGGTCTTTTGGTCTTTTCCTTATGCATTGGACCCCTAAACTACATAGTTTTTGTCTGTTTTAGCATAGTAACTTAACTAGATCTACCCTAAGAAAATCATTCATGAAAAACATAGAAAAATTAGAACGCAGAAGGAGAAAGAGTCTACAAAGCCCTAGTCAAAGAACGCATCGAGTCTTCATCAGTTTCCTTCCCGAAATCAAAAGATTTCTCCATGAAATTCTTCACCGAGCATGTGGGATTTCACTAGTGGGTTCCTTTCCCCATTAGGTCCCTAGAATTCAGTCAGATTCTTGATTTCCTTCAGATTATCTTGACCAAGGGTTTCTAGAATTTCAGCAGATCATTATGAATTAGTTGGCTTAATGTTCCTAATCAGATTATCATGATTGTAGTATGGTTTTGTGTAGATACCTTAATAAATTTATAACCGTAGCTAGGTCAGATATTTCAGTTATACATACCTTAGATTTAAATGTTTCATTATCAGCATATTAATGTTGCATTTTCAGTTAGCATGTCAGTATTTTGAGCTATCCAGTATTACAAAACTTACTATAAAATGTTAATTACATAATCAATTGGGAGAAGCTTACTACTGGGTGGACTAGGGTCAGTCACCCGCAAGTCCCAAAACTACGTGCCCTGTAGGTTGTAAGTCCCCTCTGTGGGCATCATTTTAGTGATCACGCTAACATACCACTATACCTCTTGCAGGATATATTGGGTCCTCTCGATGGGGAGTATACATCCGACTCCACATTTAGCTCATGTGGTTTTATGTCGGTTATTAGTAGCTCCCACAGTTCAGGCAGATTCTCTTACATTGACCATGTTATCAGTACAGTTCAGTAATAAGTCTCAGCATGTTATAAACTTGGTCATTGCATTCATTTTAGTCATGTTCAGTATTTTCAGTAGCCTTATCATGTTCAGAGTATATCATTGCTTTATTGATTGTTTAATTATGTTATTGTTCAGCCTTATTCTATCATGCATGCTCAGTACTTTTTAAGTACTGACGCATACTATGCGCTACATCTTCTCGTGATGTAGGTTCAGGTCCTCAGCAGTCAGATCACACATATATCGATTCCCGATCTTCAGTTCAGCAGCATCAGTGGTGAGTCCTCATTCTTCGAGGATGAGTAACATGATTATCTTTCTTGCTTTTAGCTTTAATTTCAGTTTTTCTAGACCTAGCTGGGGCATGTCCCAGCATTTCTAACCAGTAGAGGCTTTATTTTAGACATAGTTAGATTCAGCTATAGTGTTAGAGTTTGACCTTTCATTTGTATTTAAACTCTCAGTTTTTATTTATTCAGATAGTATATGGGTATTTCCCCATCATTTTAGATTATTCATATGATTTATCTTCAGCACATTATTTATTGATTCAGTTTTCTTTAGTATGCTTATGATATGCCAGCAGGGTTAGCTTGGTGTCACTCGTGATCCTAGGTCACATGTCCGCGTCCAGGGGGTAGCCTTTGGGTGTGACACCCGAGGTCAACCCCATGATAGCTAGCACCTTATACACTTCATCTATAAACTCTTGAGGATCTTTTTCCACCTTGGAGCCATAAAACTCTGGAGGGTTCATCCTCAAAAACTCTCTCACTCTTAAAGCCGTGGAATTTTCATTAGGGTTTACCGGAGCTACCATCTCCCTATTGGCTTGAGCCATCACAGCCTGAGCCAATAATTGGAAGGCCGATTTAAACTCCGCATAAGTCACATTCTCCCCTATAGGGTCATTTGGAGCTTGAGGAGGAGCTTGGGGTGGAAATTGGAGAGGAACCTCTTGCTCCTCATTGCCTTTCTCATTCCTCCTAGCATATTCCCTTGTATTAATCATACCCTGAAAAACCATAGGGCACGGATTAGAGCCAAATTCTATGGCATGCCTTAGAGAATGAAGAAGTGAGATTTCCTAAACATCCAATAGCCTCTTATTCATAAATGTGACGCGCTTCACATTTATGAACAAGACACTACTAGACATGGTTTGAGACAATCCTAGAACCATTCTAAACCCTGTGCTCTAATTACCAAGTTTGTCACGACCCAGGGGTATACCCTAGATGTAACATGGCGTACTTGACCCCAAAGGGGTCTCATACAAGCCCTTAGCATATCATAACATAAGAAAATATAAAATTGCGTAATTTTAAAACATTTTTTCATACAATCAAAGTCTTTATAAAACGATGCGGAAGTCTTACTACACTTTTGTCTCAAACCATCTAACATAATATTTTGAATAACTCTTGGGACAAAGACCATACAATAGTCTCAAGACATGAAAATAAAAGACATAAAGGAAATGGTGGCTTAATCCTTGAAGCTATAAGGACTCACCAAGTCTTTAATTCCTTGCATTTCTAGAATTCTATCTTCAAGAATGGAACTCAAATCTTCGAAACCCTAATATAAGCAAAAGTATGCGTTACTATAAAAGTACTAAATATGATAGCTAGCATAACATCATAAGAGAATAACATAAAGGTTAGTCAACATAAGAGACACTTCAGAAAACATAAACTATAAGCATAAGAGACAATATCATAATCATATGCAAAGTCTCCAACATATGCATCATATAATCATTATTAGACTCTTTAGTCCTTCATATCATAAAAGAATTAGTTCCCAAGTAACCTTAAAGAATACTTGTGCAATGCATGAATGAGACCGCATAATCCCATCCATACTAAGTACCACTTTTAGGTCATCATAATCATACTTACCATCTTAGGATCTCATCCTTAGCTTATCTCTCATAGACAAGGGAACTTTAACCTTTAGTCAAGCATATTCAAGGAAGGGCAACTATGACAATATTCCAAGCTAAGCATATATCATCTAGGCAAATATCACATTAGGACATGCTCACATTACTTCCTTGAAGTAATCTAGTTCCATCATACACATGCTACTTAGATTAGGGACTTGTCCCTCATATTCATAATAATCATGGAGAGTACCTCCTTACAAGCCCAAGACAAGTCATTACTCATAAATGGTCATAACTCACCTATTCAAGGCTACCAAGGAAAAGTACTATTACTCAACCCAAGCTAAGCATGCAACACATAAGAGACATACTTCGTAAGTAGCTTCAAGTTTTTCTTGTGCAATGCGTGAATAAGACCCCATAATCCTACCCATGCTAAGTACTACTTTAGGCTATCATACCTCAATGATTATTATTTATCATTCTATAATAACAAGGAATAGCACCCTATTAGGATAGACCAAGCTATCATGGAAACTACATGAATCATGCAAGTCCAAGCTATATTAGGAAGGGTAAAAGTGTTCCCTCCTAGCTACCATGAAATAGTCTTGGACCAAATAAGTCATGCAACCATACAAGCACCCTATGATGCTAATGTAAGCTACCCTTAGAAAAGTATGATTTCTCAATCCTAAGCTACCATGTAATGGTCTTGGCCTAACCAGGTCATGCTACCTGTCACGACCCGGGAGCACCCCCAAGTCGTAACAAGGCGTACTCGACCCCGAAAGGGTCTTATACAAGCCACATAGTCATTCATTGCATTCAATAATGAAAATAGTGCGGAATAAATAAAAAAAACTTATTTACATCCACACATTTAAACTTCTTAAAACAACTTTAAAAACACACAGCGGAAGTCTAAGTCTCACATGGCCATCTTAGACACAAACAAAAACATAAGTAGGGACACGACCCTTTACAATCAAAACAAAACTAAAAGTGTCTATTACATGAACAAAAGAACTTAAAAGTCTTGTCCTCGAATCCATGAGGACATACCAAGTCTTGGAGGAAAGCAATCCAACACTTCAAACTAGCTAAGAGGGATCACTTGCCGGAACCTACACTTGTAGTAAAAACATGAAGAATATGGGTTAGTACACAAAAATGTACTAAGTATGATGACCATGCAAAACATGCTTTAAAAGGGACATTTTGGTTAGAAACCATGCATTATGCCACTTTTTGAAGTACCATGAATAGTTGCATAAAAGACATACAATACAAGCATAAACATCAAGTAAGTCATAATATTACCTTTAAACAATTTCAACATGAAAACCTTTACCTTGGACCTTCACCTCAAGAAACCCTATGGTATACCTCGTGCAATGTATGGATGGCGTCCCATACCACCATCCATACTAAGGCACCACATTTAGGTCACTTAAAGTAACTTATCATTCCTTTCTTTCACCTTTGCACAATATTCATACATAAGAGGTATATCATTAATTAAGACATGACAAGGGAAAATAACTCGCAATATAACCCAAGTATAACATGCATAACATATTAAGCATTTAAGAGCCAACATTCTTTAATAACCTCATTTAGGCCACAATTGTATCACATACATTAGGATTTAGAGAAACTCACTATGACCCTCTCCAAGCCTACTCGTGCAATGTATAGGTAGCATCCCATACTACTACCTACACTTTGTAGAACCTGTCAAGAAACCATAATGAAATCTCACATGATGGGAAGTAAGCATTTAACCGACATAGACCATGAGAGCTTGTCATGGAATCCGGTGTCATGAGTCCCCACACCGAAAAGAGGTGGTCTACTTGCCTAAGGAAGACCGGTATATATAGCTTAATGGATCCACTAGCTTCCTATGCGGGCACATAGTTTATGGGATAAGGTAGACGATCATTGAAACTCATGCCTAACTGTCGGGGGAGTTTCCATCTAACCAAATCCGCTCGGTGCTTAGCCTACATTCCCATAGAATAGTTCATTACTTTGACATCATCACACATGAAAGGGTGCCATAAGCCTACCGATTCAAGGTACATTTAGGAAAGCTCATTAACTCCTCTTGAAAGGGTGCCATGGGCCTACCGATTCAAGTCTCATCATTAACCTTTATGGAAAGGTGCCATAGGCCTACCGAATCCAAGGTTCATTACTTATCATTAATGGAAGGGTGCCATTAGCCTACCGATCCAAGGTTCATTATAAGCATGTGTGGAAGGGTGCCATAAGCCTACCGATCCAAGGATTCAACAATCAACAATATAATCATTTATACAAGAAAATGATGCATAAGCCCTACCAATTCAAGGTATACTTTATATTGAAGAATCCTTCATATTATATCATCAACATTCATGAGTGTCATCAACACATCTCTGGATTTCCATACATCTCATAACTCAAACTTTAAAGCATCGATTCATCAATTCTCCATAGTTGGACATTTTGTCAAACACCTTGAAGGCATGTAATGGAATCAAAGAGCATGGAAAATAGGGTAGTAATTATGCAACCAAACCAGTGAACAACCTACAACAACACCTTTACATTCATAACATGATCACATTATCTTCATTGAACTCTCATTCATACAATGTCATGATAACACTTCAATTTCTCATACTTTGCCTTTAAGGCCATAAGCCTCTCATACCAATACACCAACAATACACCATAAACTAAGCATGAGTAATGACATACTTCAACAATCTAAAGACATTTAAACAAGTTCGATTCATATACATTCATTATCAAGCAACCCACTTTATAAAGGCATAAACTAGGAATAGAGAGAAATCATGGGTTCATGGAGTATTTTCGTCATAAATCATCATTTAAACACTAATACAATCATAATAAGTCATTAATAACCATTTGAAAACGTTTGAAGAAGGAACCCATGAGTTAGAGTGAAAACCTAGATTTTGAAGAACTTGAAACCTTTGAAAACTAACTTTGAATGGACTCTAGGGTGAAAGCTAACCCTAGATGAAGGATCACCATACCTTTGCTATGATCTTGCAAGAAATTGATGAAGAAAGACTTGAATCCAAAGCCCTAGCTTCCACTTCTTCTTCTTCTTGAGTTGGAGAGAATATTTGAGAAGTGAGGGAAATGTTTTTAGGGATGGGAATGAACTAATGATATATAGGAAATAATATATGTCATTTGGAAGAAATGGTCCAACACTTAGAAAAAA
>NW_006239171.1:381267-388514 GCF_000226075.1 Solanum tuberosum
AGGAAGGCTTCCTTAAACTCCTCCCATTCTATAGGATCCGCTCCCACCGGCCTATTAGCCTTCCATTGAGTGAACCAAATTTGGGCAACATCTTTCAATTGATAGGAGGCAAGCTCCGCCTTTTCTCTTGAAGTCACCCCCATAGCACTCACTACCTTATACACTTCATCCAAAAATTCTTGGGGATCCTCTCCCACCTTAGAACCTAGAAACACCGGAGGATTCATCCTCACAAAGTCTCTCAACTTAGAAGCCATAGTACCCTCATTAGCATTCACCCTAGGCCCCATATCTCTAGTCGCTTGAGCCGCCATGGCTCGGGCCAAGATTAAGAAAGCCGACCTAATCTCTTCATTGGTCATATCCGGGGGAACCACCGGAACCTCATTCTCTTGCTCACCTATAGGAACTTGATTGCATTGCACACCTTGACCATTTTGCACAACTTGGGGAGGAACTTCCTCATTCACATCCTCTTCTCCTACTCTCCTTGCGGGTCTCCCTCTTGTATTCATATCCTATAAACACAAGAGAAGGATAAGGATAAGAACACTTATAGAACCACACTCTAAGGCACGACTTTAAGAATATGAAAGAAGTGTAACTTCTAGCATCCTATAGCCTCTCGCTCATAGATGTGTCGCGACTCACACCGATGAACAAGACTCTACTAGATGTGGCATGTGAGACATCGATCCTAAAAAAAACATTTCCAAAATCTTATGCTCTGATACCATGTTTGTCACGACCCGGGAGCACCCCCAAGTCGTAACAAGGCGTACTCGACCCCGAAGGGGTCTTATACAAGCCACATAGTCATTCATTGCATTCAATAATGAAAATAGTGCGGAATAATAAAAAAACTTATTTACATCCACACATTTAAACTTCTTAAAACAACTTTAAAAACACACAGCGGAAGTCTAAGTCTCACATGGCCATCTTAGACACAAACAAAAACATAAGTAGGGACACGGCCCTTTACAATCAAAACAAAACTAAAAGTGTCTATTACATGAACAAAAGAACTTAAAAGTCTTGTCCTCGAATCCATGAGGACATACCAAGTCTTGGAGGAAAGCAATCCAACACTTCAAACTAGCTAGGAGGGATCACTTGCCGGAACCTACACTTATAGTAAAAATATGAAGAATATGGGTTAGTACACAAAATGTACTAAGTATGATGACCATGCAAAACATGCTTTAAAAGGGACATTTTAGTTAGAAACCATGCATTATGCCACCTTTTTGAAATATCATGAACAATAGCATAAAAGACATACAAGACAAGCATAACATCAAGTAAGTCATAATATCACCTTTAAACAATATCAACATGAAAACCTTTACCTTGGACCTTCACCTCAAGAAACCCTTATGCTATACCTCGTGCAATGTATGGATGGCGTCCCATACCACCATCCATACTAAGGCACCACATTTAGGTCACTTAAAGTAACTTATCATTCCTTTCTTTCACCTTTGCACAATATTCATACATAAGAGGTATATCATTAATTAAGACATGACAAGGGAAAATAACTCGTAATATAACCCAAGTATAACATGCATAACATATTAAGCATTTAAGAGCCAACATTCTTTAATAACCTCATTTAGGGTACATTCATGTCACAGTCATTAGGATTTAGAGAAACTCACTATGACCCTCTCCAAGCCTACTCGTGCAATGTATAGGTAGCATCCCATACTACTACCTACACTTTGTAGAACCTGTCAAGAAACCATAATGAAATCTCACATGATGGGAAGTAAGCATTTAACCGACATAGACCATGAGAGCTTGTCATGGAATCCGGTGTCATGAGTCCCCACACCGAAAAGAGGTGGTCTACTTGCCTAAGGAAGACCGGTATATATAGCTTAATGGATCCACTAGCTTCCTATGCGGGCACATAGTTTATGGGATAAGGTAGACGATCATTGAAACTCATGCCTAACTGTCGGGGGAGTTTCCATCTAACCAAATCCGCTCGGTGCTTAGCCTACATTCCCATAGAATAGTTCATTACTTTGACATCATCACACATGAAAGGGTGCCATAAGCCTACCGATTCAAGGTACATTATTTAACACATGAAAGGGTGCCATAAGCCTACCGATTCAAGGTACATTATTTAACACATGAAAGGGTGCCATAAGCCTGCCGATTCAAGGTACATTTAGGAAAGCTCATTAACTCCTCTTGAAAGGGTGCCATGGGCCTGCCGATTCAAGTCTCATCATTAACCTTTATGGAAAGGGTGCCATAAGCCTGCCGATTCCAAGGTTCATTACTTATCATTAATGGAAGGGTGCCATTAGCCTACCGATCCAAGGTTCATTATAAGCATGTGTGGAAGGGTGCCATTAGCCTACCGATCCAAGGTTCATTATAAGCATGTGTGGAAGGGTGCCATTAGCCTACCGATCCAAGGTTCATTATAAGCATGTGTGGAAGGGTGCCATTAGCCTACCGATCCAAGGTTCATTATAAGCATGTGTGGAAGGGTGCCATTAGCCTACCGATCCAAGGTTCATTATAAGCATGTGTGGAAGGGTGCCATTAGCCTACCGATCCAAGGTTCATTATAAGCATGTGTGGAAGGGTGCCATTAGCCTACCGATCCAAGGTTCATTATAAGCATGTGTGGAAGGGTGCCATTAGCCTACCGATCCAAGGTTCATTATAAGCATGTGTGGAAGGGTGCCATTAGCCTACCGATCCAAGGTTCATTATAAGCATGTGTGGAAGGGTGCCATAAGCCTACCGATCCAAGGATTCAACAATCAACAATATAATCATTTATACAAGAAAATGATGCATAAGCCCTACCAATTCAAGGTATACTTTATATTGAAGAATCCTTCATATTATATCATCAACATTCATGAGTGTCATCAACACATCTCTGGATTTCCATACATCTCATAACTCAAACTTTAAAGCATCGATTCATCAATTCTCCATAGTTGGACATTTTGTCAAACACCTTGAAGGCATGTAATGGAATCAAAGAGCATGGAAAATAGGGTAGTAATTATGCAACCAAATCAGTGAACAACCTACAACAACACCTTTACATTCATAACATGATCACATTATCTTCATTGAATTCTCATTCATATAATGTCATGATAACACTCCAATTTCTCATACTATGCCTTTAAGGCCCTAAGCCTCACATACCAATACACCAACAATACACCATAAAATAAGCATGGGTAATGACATACTTCAACAATCTAAAGACCTTTAAACAAGTTTGATTCATATACATTCATTATCTAGCAACCCACTTCATAAATGCATAAACTAGGAATAAAGAGAAATCATGGGTTCATGGAGTATTTTCATCTTAAATCGTCAATACAACAACAATATAACCATAAAGTGCCATTAGAAACCTTTTAAAACCATTTGGTGGAAGAACCCATGAGATTGAGTGAAAACCTAGATTTTTCATACTTTGAAATAACTTTGGATTTGGCTCCTTGAATGGAAATTTAGACAAGGATCAAGACCACCATACCTTTGCTATGATCTCCCACGAAATTTGATGAAGAAAGCCTTGAATCCAAGCCCTAGCTCCAAGTTCTTCTTCTTCTTAAATGGTGGATTGTGGAGAGGGAAATGAACTAATTGTATCTAGGAAATAATATATGTCATTTGGAAGAAATGGTCCAACACTTAGAAAATATTTTAGGCGGGTGAACAGTAACCAAGCGGGTGAACAGTAACTAGGCTTAGTGGAATTTGCATTTCCTTCCGGACAGACTTTACGAATGGGCATAACTTCTTCGTCCGAACTCCGAATTAGATGAAACGAAGTGCGTTAGGTAGCTAACTCAAAGGGCTTTCCATGGATATATTATTGGCCACCCAAATAATTTGTGTGCTAGGAGATATGACCCTCCAAAGTAGACCCTCGAAAAGGCTTCACTTGGAAATTTCGGATTTTGATACGGTTGCTCTAAAATTTGGGTTAGACCCATTTCCCACTCAATTTGACCCCCTAAACAAGAATATGAAGTCGGATTTTCAAAAAACGAAACGGATCTTTTTATACACAGCTAAACAAGTTTCCGGTAACTTCCGAAGCACATTTTTAAGAACTTTTTGGGTCAAATTCAAATATAATCATTTCATTAAGTTCTCGACTACAAACTCACATGTGAGGCTCTAGTTTCACTCTATCATTTTCCGAGTCGTTACATTACCATGTAATGGTCTTGGACTAACCAGGTCATGCTACCATGCAAGCATTCTATGATGCTAGTTCAAGATACCCTAAGGAGAGTATGATTCCTCAATCCTAAGCTACCATGAAATACTCCTAACTCAAGCTACCAAGAATGGTCTTATTTTACCAATTCAATCTATTCATGAAGGGACCTTAAGTCACAACTTCAAGCTATTCTATTGGAACATGCTTTGATTAATTTTAGGTTAGTAAGCCTTTCAACCTAGAATCATTCTATGTGAGAGAACCTTTCATATCCTAGCATATTCATACCTAAGTGTGTAAGTGAGAATATCTTTTCAACAATAAACAACAAGATCACATCATATTAGCTTTACTCTCGAAGCCCTAACATTCATAGTTCACCATATTCGCTTTACTCTCAAAGCATTAAGAACCAACATTCATTACTATAAGCCTTACTCTCAAAATTTTACCTCTTACAATCATCATTCATACCTAGATTTCGAGGCATTCTAATCACATTCTTCATTATCAAGTGATTCTAGTCATAATTCATCATAAAGGTTCAACTTCTACTTTTCTAGTCATGACCCATCATATATACCATAATCTAGTTCAATTCATGTCTACATGTTTCTATTCTTGAACAATTACTACTCATAACATCAATTCTAGAACATCATCTATGAATCCTAAATTTCACCTCTCATAGCATAAACCCACACAATAAAATTTCATTAATTACCCTAGATTTAACCATGTAAAACATATAAATTCATTATAGTATCATGATTCAATACTAAAACAATCATAAACAAGTAATGTCCACTCAATTGGATTCATACTCAACACTACCCACAATATAAGAAGAAACTCTAGCTAGAATTGGGGTTTACCTTCACAATTGGGGGAAATCTAGGGGGATCCATGGATGAATAAGCTGTCATACCTTGATTATGAATACCTCATAATTCTTGAAACAATGGAGGAATTGGACCTAGCTTAGATTCTTCTTCTTGGAGTTTTCTAGAGAGAGGATTTTTTAGATGAACAGCTTTGCGATCTTTTGGGGTTTCAGAAGTAATGAATTAATTCGAGTGGTTAAAGACTTAGAATTGTTTATATCGGTGTATAAAGTTCATACGAGATGAACCCCACTTAAAACTAACTAAAAGGGAATTTACTAAAAGACAGCTCGTTAGGGAGCCATGGTGCCAGGCACCACGACAGGACTCACGAGCCGTGGTCAAGACCACGATTCGTGGTCCTGCCCATGGTACTTGGGAAGTGGCTAAGGCTTGATGTAATTGGCCTCCACAAACTAAGGCTTCTTCATGAGTCTTCCCACGAGCTGTGGTCCTCACCACTGGCGGTGAAGTCGCTCGTGAAGATGAGGCATTTTTTGGGCAGCTTTGGAGGGTACACTGCCTCTCCACCACGAGTGGCCCCACGAGCCATGGAGGCCACCACAAGCCGTGAAGTCTCTCGTGGTCCAAGGCAGTGCCATGGTAAGCTTGGGGTAACCTTGACTCTTTCCTTGGCCCTTGCCCCTTTTCATTGGCTCATGCCCTCTTGGCCTTGACTTGTAGGTTTCAACTTATCCCTAGATGGTCTACTAAACTATGGGGTATTACAGAAAGGGAGTTGATCTTAACTCTGGCTTCTATGTGACCATATGGGGCATGGATAATGTAATAGTAAGTCAGTGTAAGGATTTACATTTTGCGCTATGTGTCACTTCTAAGGATGGAGGTAAATTAAATGCTCATTTTCATATAAATTCTTGGGATTCTTGTACGTAATTATCTTTACTAGATGATTGAGATTATGGAGACTCAATCCTCTAGTTTTCTATTATTAATCATAATGAACTTTGTTTTCTAATGGCTTCTAGGTTAAGTTGCTAAGGATGAGTTGGTCAAAGGTGCCAGCTTTATATACTAATCTAAAAGGGCCAGGGATTCGCATGAGAAATTGAGAAGTACTAGTAAATATGTTGATAGGGCTAGTGATGGCCTGGTATTCGTGGATATTAATGTGATAGAAGGGCTAGGCTATGATTTGATATTATTGTGACATAACATGTAGCATTGGGAGGCCTTAGAGTGATTTAATTGAGGTGCTTAGTCACAGTATTTACCGGGAAAGAGTATGAGTATATGAGTAGAGAGTTGGGGTAGTGTAACTCTTATATTGCATGACTTTGTAATTATCTATATTATATTGTGTGGTTGTCTCGTGTTGACTAATGATGCCTATAAGTACGTGTTGTTTTTACTGAGACTACTCTTGCGGTGACAGTTGGCATAGTCTAGTAGTAGGAATTCAGTGATCTTTAATAGTTGAAGTCAATGATGACCTCTTATAAACTCTACTCTTTTCTTATTATGGTGGGAGCTATGTCTTATTTCATTTTTAGAATTTACTCTTAGAAGCTTCTATATCTTTAGAATAGGCCTTGGGGGGGGGGGGGATGGTTTGTTGGTCACATATAAGTACCTTGCAGATTTAAAAACAATTAAAGGTGTTTTCATATTTTTATAGGGTGTTAGATGATGTTGCATTTATTTTCCACATGGCTCAAAGAAAGTTGAGGGTGAGGGTTCTCTTATCTATGTGTTATATTAGGTACCCGCACAACCCAGTGGGTTGGGTCGTGACAAAATGTGTTCCTTCTTTGTATTATTCTCAGGATGGATTTTTCTACACCATGTTCATTCATTACATATGAAATATTAAATTATCAATATAATCAGTCGAACGAATTAATGATACTTTCAACCTTTGTGATACTTGAAATGAATAACATCAAATGTCATAATGTTTAGCTCTTTATCCAATTGAGTCCGTGCAGTTTCTGAAATTATTAAATTAGTCGAGTAAATGTGCCATACAATGAGCCAACTTTTTCAATCGGTCTGTTTTTAAAATTAAATTGTATAGTCAAACATCATTGAATTCAGAAACAAATATTAAATGAAAAGTAAATGTTTTAAATTATTTGGAAGAAATAAATAATATATATATATATATATAT
>NW_006239171.1:388569-397530 GCF_000226075.1 Solanum tuberosum
TTTCCAAAGAATTGTGACTTTTTCAATAAGTTGTGACTTTTCCAAAGGGTTGTGACTTCTCGAAAAGGTCATGACTTTTGAGATAAGGCACAAAAAACACTTGTTCATACTACCAAGTTGTGATTTTTCGATGAGTTGTGACTTTTTCAAAGGATTGTGATTTTTCTATGAGTTGTGACTTTTCCAAAGTGTTGTGACTTTTCCAAAGAGTTGTGACTTTTTCAAACGGTTGTGAATTCTCAGAAAAATCATGACTTTTCAGATAAGATACAAAAAAACATTTGTTCATACTACCCTTTGCTGACTATAAATAGTGGGGCTTCCTCTCCATTTTCCACCACAATGTTTTTAATCTTCTACTATTCTTATTCTTGTATTTTAATTTTTTTTGTGTGATTTATTGTCGTTGAGTGAGTTCGAAGTTTAGCGGAATATGAGGTACCACTATTCTGATTAAGTAAGTCATTCTATCCTAAGAGGGTATATTCGGTAACCTCGAGTACCTGAGGAAAATAATTTGATGATATAATAATTATTTTTTCGCTTAATATATACATTAGTAAGTAATGTTCAAATATATGAAGTTAACATGATGTAGTCTATATTCATTTGTTTTTGTTAACAATTTCTCTTGTGATGTAGATATACGCTTCTGAATATCGTCTTCCAAAATTTAGAGAATTGTCACGATTTGCTTTTGATGCTCAACACAAAAGAATGACTTTATTTATCAATGCTACTTATGTGATTTATACTCTCAGAAAGTTTGCTTCAAAATAGTTATTTCTATATAAACATTATCTTTTTGTTTTACTTATTTACCATTTCTTAATATTTAAGTATTTTGGACGAAGAGATGTTCATATGACTTGTAATAACCCCTATTGAAGTTTGTATTAGTTTATTTTTTAGTATTTATTTAATAGCTAATTTTATGAGATAAATATTTCATTAATGCAAATACATATTTATATTTGTGTAGGTATTTGTATTTAAATTAAAGTATTATATATGTCACAAATGTATTATCAAGTTAACAAGATCATCTAACTTCAAAATATGTTATTTTAAAATGTTCCGAGATCTTTTTTTTAAAGAAAAAAAACTCACAACATATGTGAAAATATGTAAATATATAAAATGTAGATGTTCTCTTCACATGTTCATATGACATCTAAACAATTTGACGAGGAATACACATGCAAAACACATCTGGTTATATGACAAGAAAAATACAAAACAAATAATGTCTACAAGATAATATTAGTGAGATAAGACTAAATACATGATTGAAATTCATCAAATTAAAATAAATATATACATTATTGCATTTAACTAATAATATTTTTCATTGACCATCTCCATAGGTTTGTGTGAATAAGAGATATATATGACGATCCACATTGAACATTCACAAAAGAATCTGTATTTTTTTTTTTGCTACACTTATTATTCAAATCATCTCTCAAATAAGCTATACTATTTACTATAACATATATTTTTAGAATTGGTAATCACGTGCAACACACGTGTCAAAAAACTAGTATATATATATATATAGAGAGAGAGAGAGACAGATTTTAAAAGGGTACTCTTTTTAGAATTGTTGAAGAAACAACTGATTGGGGGAGATCTCATTGACCCCTAGCTTCACCACACCCAATCCAGAGGTTAAGGAGAGAAGAATAAGGTGAAGGTAGATACCACTCATCAAAAGCTTGATTAAGTGTCCAAGGTTTTAGGTCTTGCTAGTTGCATCTCAATCTGCTATATAGTTATCTTAGTCTCTCTCTCTCTCTTTTCAAGTCTAAATTAGATTCCCCAAAAGTAGATATGACCTAATAGATCTTTTTCTTCTAATGCGCTATTTTTTTGGGAAAGTCTATATTTAGTGTTATTGAATTAGTTCAAGAGAAAGAACTTTTTCAAGTATTAACAGATATAAATAGTGTTTTCCAAATCGAAATCCCGTTGAACTGGGCTAGTTTTAACAATTTGATTAGAACTATAGGTTTTAAAATTAATTTTCCCAAAAATATTAATTTGTTTAGAAAGAAATTTAAAATTTAGGTGGAATTTTTTATTGTTAGTCCAATGAATCCTAAGAGATCGAAACAAGTCATTTTTTTTGTTTGATGGATCTATGCATTTTATACTTCCCCCCTCTATTTTTCTAAACATTTGTTTTTATTTATTTTTACTTTAAGGATACAAATTCTAATAAAAGAGATTGATCATCTTAGGTTTGACCATTAAAAGACAAATAATTGGTTCTATGGGTGGAAATTTATATATTTTGTGATAGATCTAGATGTTGTGGGTGCATTTAGTGAATCATTTGACATGCATGACCACAACAATATATGATTTTGTTACTTAATGTATACATTTAATGGACAAACATCTTTTACTTTGACTATTTTTTTGTATTCTTGCACTTTCATTATGTTCTTAAGTTATTACTTCACACGTAAATATAAGTTATTATCAAGCTAACAATTTTCATATTTTTTTGAAAGCCTTCTCTATTATTTCACAAAATATTTTGGTCTTACAAAAGATCCGACTAAGTATTTCTTATTTTTCTACTAGAATATGGATAACCAGCATAACGTTTATGGTGATGAAGATGCATAGTTAATGGATGTGCCCATATATTTTATCATACCACATAATGTGTGCGGGCGCGCGGGCGCGCACGTGTGTGCATTCGTGCATGCGTGTGTGTTTGTGTGTGTAGAGAGATATATATATTTATGAAAGAATACTTCTATTTTTAAAATTCTTGAAGAAACTACTAACTCTAACTATCTAATTGCACTGATCGGGGTGGATCTCACTGACCCCTTACTTGTCCATGATAAAGCTAGAGACTGAGGAGAGAATAATAAGGTGAAGGTGGATACCGCTCATGAAGAGCTTTGTTAAGTGTCCAAGACTGTAAGTCTTGCTTGTTTGATTTGAGTCTGCTCTATAGTTATCTAATATCTTACTCTTTACAAGACTAAATTGTATTCCCCAATAGTAGATATGACATATAAAGTTCTTCTATTGCTCTATTTTTTTAAAGTTAAGTCTACTCTCATATAAAAAATTGGTAGGTCATTCAAGATAACTTTGTCGATATGATATTATTCAATGTTGTAGAATTAACAAAAGAGAAACCACTTTTTCAAGTATTCACACATAAAAAAAAATCCACATCCACTGAGCCATTTATACCTAGATGAACACCTTAGATTAATAGATATTTAATTAGCATAATTATTTTGACAAAAAATTAACAAACATTGAATTAGCATTGATAATCTAACATAAATATAATTACTACTCTTAAGCATTTTGGAATAACTTTATTAATGTTAGTTGTCTTATGGGAGAAGAATAATGTTATCTAACAAGTCTAAGGCTTCATTTGTCATTTTAAGATTATATGACGTCTAAATGTCAATGCATATCTAAATAATAACATATACATTAAGAATAATCTCTGAATTGACTTCTTAATATAAAGATGATGTATTAAGATATGAATAATAAATTATAAGACAACTAATATTTGAGCTCATAAGTAATGTTAGATTTAGTAGTATAGAACTACAAAGACTTCATCTTAGTGAACCTCTAGAAGTGGTCACACTCTTCTCCAGTCATCACTGGCCTAAAAATAGTCTTATCTCACAAACCTCAAGATAACATCGTCCATATGATATTTGTTGTTTAAACTGAGTGAAAACCAGAAAAAGAACATTAGAACACTTATAATAAAACACTGCAATTTACTGCAGGGGATAAATATAGAAAATAAGTACGGAAGAACTAAAAAGAAGAAAGATTTTGAATTTAAAATGGTAATTCTTTATTATTCACTGCAATGAAGAGTTACATTTATAACAAAACACTAACTTCAACTACCTAAATATCAGCACAGAATCTGTTGAAAATAAACAAACTCCTAAAGACTAAGAAAAGAAGTTATTTTAAGAAAACTAATTTACTGCAGTAAATAAAGAAAGTTGCAGTCCTAAAACATAGAAACTAAAACTTCTCCTTGCTTTAGGATCTGCAGATTCCTAGTTTCTTTCTAAAAAACTCAAACTTGTCGAGGGGAAGGGGCTTGGTGAATATGTCAGCAACTTGCTCATCACTTTTGCAGTAAAGAAGCTTCACATCTCAATCTTTATGCACGTCTCTCGATAAAAACAACTTAACATTGAAATGCTTGGTTCTCCCATGAAAAACTGGATTATTAGCAATAGAAAATACAGCTTGCTTATCAGTATAAAGCTCAGTCGCTTCTTTTTGCTCCATAATCATATCACACATGACTTTCCTCAACCATTGTGCTTGATTTACAACTATTGTTGCAGCAATGAATTCTGCCTCTGCTATTGATTGTGCTACAGTATCTTGATCCCTGGAACACCAAGAGAATGTTCCTGATCCAAGATTGAAAGAAAAACCTGAAGTACTCATATCAAATTAACCAGCCCAATCACTATCGAAAAATCTGATAAGTCTAAAATTCTTACTTTTGTGGAACTGAACACCATAGTTAATAGTTCCCTTGATGTATCTGACAATTCTTTTAGCTGCTCTCAAGTTTAAATCACTTGCACAATGCATGAGCCGAGACAAAAGACTCACTGCATACAATATATCAGACCTGGTTGCAGTCAAATACATTAAGCTGCCAATAAGACTTCTATAATATGCCTCATCCACCTTTTCTGCACCATCATCAATGGACAACTTTTCTTTTGCTTCATTGGAGTACAAATAACTTTACACTCTTCCAAATGAAACTTCTTTAGGATATCTTGAGTATACTTTTTCTAGTAAATGAATACATCGTCTTCATTTTGTTTGATCTCAATTCCAAGAAAGTATGCCATCAGTCCAATGTCTGTCATTTCAAATACCATCATCATTTCCAACTCGAAATCCTCAATAAGACAAGTCTAACTTCCTGAGACAAATAGATCGTCAACATACAAAGAAATAATAAGTATGTCCGCACCTGAACACTTACTGTAAAGTGTAGACTCAGATAAGCTCTTCTTAAATCCTAAACTATGTAAATGATCATCAATCTTGCTATACCAAGCTCTTGGTGCTTTCTTTAAACCATCGAGAGATTTCTTTAGCAAATAAACCTTGTCTTCTTGCCCCTTGATGACAAAACCATCTGGTTTCTCAACATAAATTTTCTCCTAGAGAAAACCATTGAGAAAGGCCAACTTAACATCAAGTTGATAAGCTTTCCAACTTTTTTCCGTTGTAATGGCTAGAAGTAGTCTGATTGTGTCAAGTCGAGCAACTGGTGCGAAGGTTTCTGAGTAGTCTACTCCAAAAATCTGAGCACAGCCCTTCGCCACAAGCCTCGCTTCATGTTTGTTTATGGATCCATTTGAATTCAACTTTATCCTGATAACCCATTTTACACCAATGATCTTTCGATCTTGAGGTTTATCAACAAGTTCCAAGGTCTGATTTTTTTCAATCATCATCATCTCGTCCTTCATTGGAGCCACCCTTTTTCCATTCCCTTGTGCTTCCTCATAGCTTGCGGGTTCACAAAATGCAATATTGCATCTCTGATAAATATCAGACATCAACATCGTGCCACTAACATGAAGATCATCTACTAGATCTTTTGGATCTAATATAGTGTCAATTGTTGGATTGCTTTTGGGATTCTCCCAATTCCAATGTTGGTCCTCAATGAAGTGAACATCTCTACTTCTGAGAATTTTCTTTGTTTGAGGTTAATAAACCTTATATTCTTTAGAAACAGTACTGTAGCCTATAAATATGCCAGGAACTACCTTCTTATCAAGTTTATCTCTTTTAACATGTGGCATATAAGAGAAACACAAAGAACCAAAAATCCTAAGTAATTACAATCAGGTTTATGACCATACCATGCTTCATATGGTGTTTTATCTTTCACGGCTCTACAAAGAAGTTTGTTTCGCACAAACAAAGTAGTGCTGGCCGCCTCCGCCCAAAACGTTTTTGGTAGATTTTTCTCATGTAGAATGCACCTTGTCATCTCCATTATATTTCTATTTTCCTCTCACTTACTCCATTTTGTTGTGGAGTATAAGGGACAGTTAGTTTATGTTCTATCGCAGCTTTGTCACAAAATATTTTGAACTGCTCTAAAGTGTACACTTTCCCATTATCAGACCTTAAAGTCTGGATTGTGCAACAACTTTGATTTTCTACCTTTGCTTTAAAATTGCAATCTGTTCATCTTGCCAAGTAAACAAGCTTGAAAATCTGACCAATGATTCTGTATGAATGGTTGATCATTCACAAGTTTCTTTTTTGCATCAACATCATACCTAGATGATGAAAATGACCCATTCTTTTATGCCAAACTTCTGTAGAGTTGTTTGAAATAAGAAAAGTCGTTTTTTCCTCTTCCAAAGGATTGAGCGAGAAACATCTCCCCTCCATTTTGACCTTGAATACTTCATGGCTGGCCTGATGGGTCTTCTATCGCGAAAACCTTATTTTTAACGATCATGTTGAATCATTTCTCCATTAATTGACCAACACTTATCAGGTTTCGATCAAGGTCCGGGACATACAAAACATTTGTAATAAACATAGTTCTAGAGCAACTTATAATGGCTATTGTAATGCCCCAGAAAATTTTTGAACTAAGACTTGAACCGTCCTTCATTGTGAGTAGGATTTTACAAAGGAATTTAAAATTTCTTAAGTATTAAGGTCCGGTCACAATATGTAGCACATTGAGTTTCAAAAAGAACTAAATTAGACATAGCAAAAATCTGAAATTTTGCAAGTTAAGCTAAGTATGAGTTTTGAGTCGATTTCAAACAACCATAAATCCCAGCTCATGATGATTTAGGTGTGCTACAAGATACCGTAGGAAATACCTCTGAATTATCTTTTCAATGCCGCCAAGTTTGCTAAGTTTCGAGGTCGGATGAGTGAGATATGGCCTTTTGAAGTTAGGATGTCCAGTTAAGGAAAGTTAGCCGAAAATAGTAAGGGGTATTTTGGTCTTTTCCTTATCAAATCATATTTAATTCATTTTTAGTAAGGTCTTAAGGGTCTAATGCTATTAGGTTCGGTTTTATAATTCTAAAATACACCTAGGATTTTAGTTGAGAGTTCAAGAAGAGAAAAGAAGAGAAAAGAGGAGAAAACAGGAGAGGATCAAGCGTTCGTCGAGATTCTTGCGTGTTGTAGCGGCTTCTTTCACCCACACGCCAATCATGATTTATTCAGCGTAAATTCATTCTTGAAATTGAAGGATTTAAGCTCTTGATGAGTTCTTCATAAGTGTTCTTGAAGTTTCATTAAGTTTTGATGTAAAATTCTACTTGGGTCAACTTCAAACGACCATACTCTTATAATATAAAGAGTTACGTGAGTCCTAACCTATCCAATTAAAGGTATTTGAATCTACTTTCCAACGCCACCAATTTTGCGTCAATCCAATTTCTGAGTAAAAAGTTATGACTATTTTAGTAACCTACACAGTGCTGTTACGAATTAGCCGACGGGAAAATATTAAAAAGAGTCGTTTTTGTCTTTTTACCTCCAAGAAAACCATAAACGAATTTCTTGGCTAATAAAAGGCTCAAAACAATCAGATTTTCATCTTCACTAATGAAAATCATAATTCTTGGCCATAAAGATTTCATGAAACTAATTCAAGAATCTCAAGAAAGGTTTTCTTGATTGTTTACCTTCAAGCTAGGGTTTCAAGGCTTCTAACCAAGTTCTTCTTCAAGATTCTTAAAGATTCCTTAAGATTCTTTAAGAATCTTGTTCTTCTAGGTATGTAAGACTATCATAGTGTTGGACTAGTTCGTCGTCACGCCCAACATCTACTTTTAGATAAGAAAAAGAGTAATCTAGGATACTTTCCCTAGATTTGAGTATTCTTGAGATAAGTTGATTTTGAGTTCTTGAATTCATGTTTCTTTTAAAAGTTCTATTCCTAATTATCGAATAGCTATATTGTTATTGAGATCCTTCATATCATGAATCATAACTCGTGAATTCATAATTCAAATTAAAGAGAGAGTTAACAGTAGAGTTCAAGGAAGCCTTTGAGTTCAATTGTGAATCCTTTGAGATCCATCATCGATTTGAGTTAAGTTTTGAGTAAGTAAGTATGAGAATGAGAAGAATCGTATACATGAGTTCCTTATTGATATTTTGACCCTTAAGTCGAGTCGTTCATTCCCATAACTTCCGCATGAACTTCATTAGTTGAGTACCTTTGAGAGGAGTAGTATCTTCAAGTTCTAAGTATTGAGTTCCTAATCCCCTATGAGATTATATTTATAAAAATGGCACTATTACATGTTACTCATGAAGTCCTTGAGTTGAATTGTTCATGCCCATATTTCCACATGAATATTATAAGTCGAACAATCTTGAGATGAGAAGTAGCTTTGAGTCCTTGAGTTGAGTAGTTCATGCTCATAATTCCGCATGAACCCTCTGAGTTGAGCATTCTTGAAATTAGTAGTATGATTGAAGTTCTTGAGTTCCAAGTATTTGAGGTCTATCTATGGTTATTAAAAAACCTTGCCTTGAGTCGTTCATGTCCATAATTCGGCATGAACCATATTTTAAAAAGTCTTTTACAAACGTTTTAACTTTGTTATAAGACTTAAGTTTTGTGTTGAGTAAAGAGTAAAGAGTAAAGTTTGAAGTCCATTTCTTCAAAAGTATATGGGGACTAAGTATTCTCAAAGAGATTTAAAATGTTTTCACATATAAATAAGAACGGAAACTGAGATTTCCAAGGAGCCTTCGCGCTAGTTTTCAGAAAAGAGTAATCGCTTTTTAAATGAAGCAAGAGGGGAAACTTTCATTTCCAATATAGCCTTTGAGCTAAGTTTTTGAGTACTAATCTCAAATCATAGAAGAAGTATGCTTTTAAACATAAAGATCTAGTATCATTTT
>NW_006239171.1:397553-397666 GCF_000226075.1 Solanum tuberosum
GAGCTTGAGTTCAGATAACTCACGTCTCCATAAACCATGTAGCCATCATGGTTAGAAAATGGTCATACTTTTTAGATGAATCCTTTTCGAAATAGACAAGTGGATCCATTAGG
>NW_006239171.1:397816-408230 GCF_000226075.1 Solanum tuberosum
TTACATGCAGAGTGATAAGTTAGGTATCTCTAAATCCTTGGTCCGGCATCTAGAGAATTTCACCCCGCACCTTGATCTGGCTACGTTTGTATAATTTACTAACCCTTACCTTTACCTCATATTAGACATCATAATCGATGTTTGGCTTAGTTATTACTTCGCACCAATCGACACTAGCCTATTAGATAGTATCACTCTAAATCTATGTTGATAATTCTTTTCTTGTTGATTACCTCCTTGATCCGGCTAGTAGCAACAAGGCGAGTTCTAACGCGTGCATTCGTTAAAAAGACTTTTGAACGAAAGAATTATCAATGCATGCAAAACACTATTCAAGAATTACTTATTTACTATTCATACTTTGTTAATCACTCATGGATCCTACAACCCTAGTTGTGAAGTTTAGTTACCCATAATAGCAAGAACACAATTCATAATGTTAGATGAAGAAATCATGAACTTACGTAAAACGAATAATAAACCCCGAATTTCAACTTGTATTGCAAAGCCAAAATCTTCAAAACAAACTTAGGAAATCAATAATTGTTAGGTTTTCCAATTGATCTCCCCAGTCACAAAGTAAAACTAGAATAATAATGTCTAACCCCCAAAAATGAGGTTTACATGCCCTATTTATAGAAAACAAAAACCTTAATAAAAAGGAAAACAAATTAAGGAAAGTTTGTTCCGGTACGCGTCTTCATTCCATCAGACTGACTTACGGACCGTCGATGGATCTACGGTCCGTAAGTCCCTTCCGTCAGCCAGGACTTAGAAAATATTTCAGCTTCCAAAAATCATCTTCTCTCTGAAGCAAACGACGGACTAGCAGTACGGACCGTAGATCGATCTACGATCCGTCAATCCCCTCTGTAGCTCCACACTTAGAATTTTCAAAAATCAGGTACTGGAACCCTCATAGTATCAATCTACGGATCAACAGTACGGTCCGTAGATCAATCTACGGACCGTCAATGGCCACCGTGGTTCCACACTTGGTCAGATTTCCATGATTTGTCTTCCATACCGTTCCTGCTGATCTACGGTCATCACCTACGGACCGTAAATGGACCTACGGTCTGTAGATCACTTTCGTGAATGCCCTTTTTCTGTATTTCTTTCAGGTATCTCTATACTTCCACGCCTGAACATCTTTCCTGCAAAATATGATCAAAACACATAAAAGCCAATATAAAAAGGCCCTAGACACACACAACTTGTAAGTGAAATGTATTAGAAATACCGTAAACTCATGGTATATCAGCAGTTCAGGTCCTATGCCTTTGGCCGGGTATAGGATGTGCTGGCAGCGTGAGGTAGATAGTTGTATCATCACTATAGCTCTTATGTGATGGTTGTCGGTTAGAGAAACTCCAACAGAAGTATTTTATTCTTGTATACATAGTTATTTGTATTTTACATACATTTCAGAGTTATGTTGTATCCTTGCATACACACATAGTGGACAACATGTTTTTAAACAGTTTGTTTCCATAAATTGCACTTGTTTTAAATTGCTTTATATTGAAATGAGTTCAGTCATATTGAGTTGAGTATCCAGAGTTGAGTACCCAGATTCGAATATCTATATCTTTGAGTTGAGTATCTAATCTCTGAGTTGAGTATCTTATCCTTGAGTACTTCTGAGTTAAGTAAGTTGAGTAGGTTTGAGTATCCTTGAGTATTCCTTAAGTTGAGTAAGTTTGAGAAGAGGTAAGTATGTTTCCTTTTTATCAAGTTTCAAGCTTATGTTTATGCTTTAGAATTCCTCTTACATGCTCATACATTCCACGTACTGAGCCATTTGGCCTGCATCTTCTCATGATGCACACACAGGTATTCAGGATCATCAACAAGAGCTTCGTTGATACATCCAAGAGTTCAAGTTAGCTATGGTGAGCCTCCTTGCTTCCGAAGGATTTCATTTACCTTTTAGTTATATCTGTTGTTAGGTTATCGTGGGTCTGGTCTCGACTTCCATCTTTGTCAGTTAGAGGCTTCATAGATAGACAGTAGAGTTTCAGAATGTTTATTCATTTATCTTACTAAATGTTTTAAATACATAAGTTGCCTATTTTAAGGCGAGTTGAATATAATATTTTATTCAGAGTTTTTCATTTGAGTTAAAGCTTTGTATTTCAGTTTCATGAATTTTATTTAGTTTTTAAGCTTTGTATGCTTGAATCAGTTTTCCTCTTGTAGTCAGCCAGGATGAGGATTCGGTTATGGACCATCAATGGTTCTCGAGTGTCGGCGACGTCCAGGGTGTAGACTCGGGTCGTGACAAACTTGGTGTCAGAGCATAGAGTTTAAGTGTCCTAGGGTGTCTATGAACCTGTGTCAATAGGTTATCATTTATGGTTGTGAGGGCCCCACTTCTATAAATGAGGGACTACAGACATTTAAGAAAAGTTTCCCTTCTTTCATACTCTTAATCGTGCAATAGAGCTATGTTATAGAGACTTACTCTAACTCGTGTGTTCTCCTATCGCTTCCACTACCCATCATACTAGAGGTCGTTGAAAATTAAAGTGTAAAGATCCTTATGGATGAGTTGTTCTTAGCACGAGTCTTGAGAAAGTCATGAGACTCTAAACGGGCTTGAGAGAAGCCCAAGAGTAAGTTAAGCGTTCAGTTTCAGAGGAATGCACCCATATTTATATGAATCGTGCGCTTGAGTTAAAACCGAGTTGTACTCTTTTCCATAAGCTTTGTTTCAGCTGAGATCCTTATAAGAAGGTATGTTTAGAGCTTGGGTAATATTTCCATCCCAAAAGGTAGCATGAGTTACGAGATCATGAACAGTAGTAGTGAAAGAGTCCAGAGTTAGAGGAAAGTATGCAGAGGTTTAGTGATCTAAGAAAGGGAGATAGTGTTTTCACAAGCTATATTACTATAGTCATACACTTAGTAAGTTATTAATGAGGAGTTTTCCCTTATGGGTAGACTAAAAAGTGATGAGTAGTGAAGATTCCACTATAGGAGGCAGAGTGTGTTTTAGCTAGAAAGGAGTTTGTTATGAAGTGTCATTGTGTAGGTAATGACCAAGTGTAAGTGTTGAATAGATGAGCAGAAGTATTCATAAAGTAACAGATCTAAGCTAGGCTTATGATTTATTTGAGAGGGTCATGATGTTCAGAAGGTATTAGAACTAATTAAGTAATGAGGTATAGTATAGTAGGGGAGAAATTGTATTGATATTTAGGTTTAGAAATGACCATTAATCTAGAATTTAAGATGAGTGTCATGATCAAAAGAATGGCAACATAAGGGTGATGATGTCAGTCTTGGGATTTGATCTGGTAGACTTGACATAGAGTAGACGAGGAATTGAAATTCTCCTGAATGTTAGAGTAAAAGAGGATGTAGACCATTTAGAGATGATGGAATATGTCCATAGCTTTCAATTGTTAGCTTTAGACCCAAAGGGGAGATGAGAAGATGAGAAATTGAGTAAAGTGTTTGAGATTAAGATGGTAATGAATTAAAAGAGTTTGCGGGATATCTTTTTAGAGGTCCTTTTTGTAATGGAGTGATGTTAAAAAAAGGAGGTTGATGTTCTTATTGTGTTAGTGATGGTGTGATAATTCCATCTAAGGTTATTAAAAATGAGGAAATAGAGGATTAGGTTTTACTAAGAGTAATAGTGAAATGAGAGCCCTTAGTTGGATCTGAAGGAGTTGGTTAGTAGAGTTCATGGAGTTGTTCGAGTACTACGCTTGAATGTGGTGGCAAAGATTAATAGTTTTGGGATGAGATTCCTTATAGAGAGCTATAGAACCCAAACCTAAGGATTTGGGTTAAGTTTGAATATAGTAAGAGCAAACCATTAGACTCAGACCTTAGTAAGAATAACCCATTCTATACCCAGTCTAGTTGTCATTCGAGGACGAATGATCCCAAGGGGAAGATATTGTAACACCCCAGAAAGTTTTTGAGCTAAGACTTGAACCGTCCTTCGTTGTGAGTAGGATTTTACTAAGGAATTTAAAATTTCTTAAGTATTAAGTTCAGGTCACTAGATGTAGCACCTTGAATTTCAAAAAGAACTAAATTGGACATAGCAAAAATCTGAAATTTTGCAAGTTAAGCTAAGTATGAGTTTTTGCTCGACTTCAAACGACCATAACTCCTAGCTCACGATGATTTAGGTGTTCTACCAGATACCTTAGGAAATACCTCTGAATTATCTCTCCAACTCCGCTTAGTTTGCTAAGTTTCGAGGTCGGATGAGTAAGATATGGCCTTTTGAAGTTAGGCTGTTCAGTTAGGGAAAGTTAGCCGAAAATAGTAAGGGGTATTTTGGTCTTTTCCTTATCAAATCAGATTTAATTCTTTTTTAGTAAGGTTTTAAGGGTCTAATTCTATTGGGTTAAGTTTTATAATTCTAAAATACACCTAGGGTTTTAGTTGAGAGTTCACGAAGAGAAAAGAAGAGAAAAGAGGAGAAAAGAGGAGAGGATCAAGCGTTCGTCGAGATTCTTGCGTGTTGTAGCGGAATTTCGCCATGGGTTTGATCCCTAAGAGGTATGTAAGCTTACATAATGCTAGGTTCTTTCACCCACAAGCCAATCATTATTTATTCAACGTAATTTCGTTCTTGAAATTTAAGGATTTAAGTTCTTGATGAGTTCTTGAAGTTTCATTAAGTTTTGATGTAAGGTTCTACTTTGGTCAACTTCAAACAACCATATATCTTAGAATATAAAGAGTTACGTGAGCCATAACCTATCTAATTAAAGGTATTTGAATCTACTTTCCAATTCCACCAACTTCGCGTCAATCCAATTTATAAGTAAAAAGTTATGACTCGTTTAGTAACCTCTACAGTTCTGTTACGAATTAGCCGACGGGAAAATATTAAAAAGAGTCGTTTTTTTGTTTTTACCTCCAAGATAACCATAAACAAATTTCTTGAATAATATAAGGCTCAATACAATCAGATTTTCATCTTCACTAATGAAAATCATAATTCTTGGCCATAGAGATTTCAAGAAACTAATTCAACAATCTCAAGAAAGGTTTTCTTGATTGTTTACCTTCAAGCTAGGGTTTCAAGGATTCTAATCAAGTTCTTCTTCAAGATTCTTAAAGATTCTTAAAGAATTTTGTTCTTTTAGGTATGTAAGGCTATCATAGTGTTGGACTAGTTCATCGTCACGCCCTACATCTACTTTCAGATCAGAAAAAGAGTAATCTAGGATACTTTTCCTAGATTGGAGTATTCTTGAGATAAGTTGATTTTGAGTTCTTGAATTCATGTTTCTTTTAAAAGTTATATTCCTAATTATCGAATAGCTATATTGCGATTGAGATCCTTCATATCATGAATCATAACTCTTGAATTCATAATTCAAATTAAAGAGAGAGTTAACAATATAGTTCAAGGAAGCCTTTGAGTTCAATTGTGAATCCTTTGAGATCCATTATCGATTTGAGTTAAGTTTTGAGTAAGTAAGTATGAGAATGAGAAGAGTCGTATACATGAGTTCCTTATTGCTATTTTGACCCTTGAGTCGAGTCGATGATGCCCATAACTTCCGCATGAACTTCATCAGTTGAGTACTTTTGAGAGGAGTAGTATCTTCACGTTCTAAGTATTGAGTTCACAATCCCCTATAAGATTATATTTATAATTATGGCACTATTACATGTTACCCATGAAGTCCTTGAGTTGAATTGTTCATGCCCATAATTCGACATGAACATTATAAGTCGAACAATCTTGAGATGAGAAGTAGCTTTGAGTCCTTTAGTTGAGTAGTTCATGCTCATAATTCCACATGAACCCTATGAGTTGAGCATTCTTGAAATTAGTAGTATCATTGAAGTTCTTGAGTTCCAAGTATTTGAGGTGTATATATGGTTATTGAAAAACCTTGCCTTGAGTCGTTCATGTCCATAATTCGGCATGAACCATATTTTAAGAAGTCTTTTACAAATGTTTTATCTTTGTTTTAAGACTTACGTTTTGAGTTGAGTAAAGTGTAAAGTTTGAAGTTCATTTCTTCAAAAGTATATGGGTGTCACGACTCAAATCCCATTAAGACGGATAGGCACCAGATGCCCTAAAGGCCCGAGAGAACCAACATGTAACCTATGCTTACTATGCATATAACTAGGACAATCTAGTGACAAGTTCACATAGGATGTAGCGATACGAACCAACATAAGTAGACCCAAAACCTAAATACAAGACTTGGCCGTGGAGACCAGAACCTGTTAAGATGCAACTAAACCATAAACATAAGTCTATAAATCATCTAAAAGATACAAAACCTTAGAGTAGGTCGGGACAGACCCCGCCTTACACTTAACTACGATACAATACCCAAAATGAATCTACCAAGGACTCAGTAAAGCTCCGAATCAATCTGGAGCTCTCCAAAAGTAGCTGAGTGTCGTGTGCTCCTACCGAGGAGGTCTACTAGCTGAAGTACCTGTGCCTGCAGCATGAAATGCAGGGTCCCCCGCGAGGGACGTCCGTACAGGAGAATGTACTGAATATGTAAGGCAATAAAATATATAAAATAAGAGTTCGAATGAAACCAAGTATCAATACATGTGTGCGTAAATCAGAACAGAAGACCACCTTTGTTAAATCTTGTGGGATCATGTATGTTACATTCTTGTATTTACCTTTCTGTGTTATAATCTTTTTAAGGCATGTGATATGAATGACCAGCTGATCAGTGGTAGAATAGGATGACCCATGCTAGGCATTTTAACCCCTGGGATGCGGTCCTCATAATTACACAAATTGGGATCGGCCCATGCTAGGCTTTTGCCCATGAGCTTCCACCGTTCTATACCAATTGGGATCGGCCCATGCTCGGCTTTCGCCCCTAAGCTACCACCCTTAATTATACAGATTGCTTTACTTAAATTCTTTAATCTTTGAGATTGCTATTTTGGTGGTCATAATCATTTTTTTATATTTGGAACTACGGACCAGTAGTAGAAGACATGAAAATAATACTTCGAGGCAGTAACAATGACATAAGGAGCTATATAACATCAATGCATTACTTGTGAGCTTAAATGACACAATTGACTTCAACTGTCTAAGAGGAGTATTCACCAAAACTTGCTTTTACAAATACCATTTCTATACCAACACATAGGAGGAGAATTACACAAGTATAGAGTACTGAACATATAATGAAGTAATTCTATACACTAAGGAGAGGGGGAAATATTGTTAGCTATTTGGAGATCATACGCTGCCACTATGTTTCCTTTACTAGGAATAGAACTTAGGAAATTCACTTACTGATATTAATCTCAAGTATCTGATTTCATGCTGAAGAATATTGAAACGAATAGCCTTACATACCTTATCCTCTGATCAATCCAACTATCACGATTCAGCCTCCCTTTTCAGGTTTTAATCTACAATTTAAGTCATGATAAATTTAAATTAGCAGCTATCACACCGTGAGCCTCATAAAACAGTAGCTAACTTTGACGGATATTGAGCCCATACATCCCTTAAATCAATGTTTATCACCACACCCTCCTTCTCTGCACAATACTTACGTTATATATCATTTTCCAAGATTACCCAAATTGCACCAACAACAATACACATAAAACAGCCTCAAATATTCTTTATCATACAACCAATTATTGAACTCACCACCCCCTTGAGTTTTTTATGACAGCACACCCATAATTCCTCACTCAAACTCATACATAAGGAGAAGAAAAATGGAAGCAGTCACCTTACCTCAAATTTCCTGCAACTTCTCCTTATAACTTCAATTCCACTAGAACTTCAACTCCCTTTACACTTAAACCAAAGAAGAAGAGAAAAGTAATCTTAATAACCAAGGAAGTGACCAGTAGCTTCTGGAAATATTATGCCTTTATACCTATACTTGAGCATGAATAACATATTTTCCTAATCATCCATCGGAGAATTAAGCTAAATCCATAAGTATTTTCACTTACCTTGTCTTGCAGAGATGAGGGTCTCTTCAAGAACCCTAGAAGAACTGTAAAGCTACTGTTTAATCCGTAAGAGAAAAGAGAGAGAAAGAGCTGGAGTTAATTCTCAATAATGTGTGTTAAAATGAGTGAGAATAGTAGCCAATATATCTTTATACTGAGCTTTCTTCACCTTTAAGAATATCCTCTAGAAAGCTTCATTTTCAGCAACTAATTTGTCAAGTAGGTGATGCACCTGCTTATGTACATCAAGTAGCTCAAAAGGTCAAACTAGGTGATGCAGTTACTTACTTTCAACTTGGTCCTTTGGACTGGTCAATAAGTCAAAGTAGGTGATGCACCTACTTGTCACCTGCTATCTTAGTTAAGTCAAGCAAGCAGCTCACTTATTTTATTCCATTTTATAAATATTAATCCCTTTTTCTTTTACTTAGCGTTTAACTTTCAACTTTAAGCTCAATTACCACCTTGTTGTCTCTTTAAATACTTCCGTTGGAGTTAACTTGCAGTACACATGCTGAAACGTGCAAGGCATCACATCACCTTCCGAGATAGTTTAAACTAACACTAATCATATAAGAATCATGGTCCCTCACCTATACTATAAGGCTATGTCAAGTATCACAAGAATTTAACAAGCATATGCGTATTACGGGCTGTTACATCCTTGCCCCATTAAAACGTTCGTCCTCAAATGTTAGCATGGTTATCCAGCCCAAATATGTTCAAGCCTAAGTTAGTACTACTAATAATCACATAAAACAAACATACTTGTACTTACTTGTCAACGCCACAATTACGCATCTTCATCCTTCTCATCGATCTGAAAGAGATGAGGATACTTCAATTTCATTACTTCTTCCGCTTCCCATGTAACTTCTTCTACTTGTTGGTTCCTCCATTATATTTTTACATAAGCTACTTCTTTATTTCTTAACTTCCTAACTTGTCGATCTAGAATAGCAATGGGTACTTCTTCATAAGTGAGATCTCTCATAACTTGTACATCTTCAGTAGGAGTAATACGAGATGGGTCACCTACGCATTTTCGAAGCATTGAGACATGAAACACCGGATGAACGGTTGAAAGCTCTTGAGGTAACTCTCACTCATACGCAACTTGGCCAATTCTTCGGATAACCTTATATGGCCCTACATAGCATGGACTCAACTTACCCTTTTTACCAAACCTCATTACCCCTTTCATCGATGCCACATTCAAGAACACCCAATCCCCTGTGGAAAATTCTTGTCCTCTCCATCTAACATCCTTATATGATTTAAGTTGACTTTGAGCTGTTTCTAGCCGCTGCTGTATCACTTTGACTTTTTCCATAGCCTGATGAACAAGATCTGGCCCAAATAAGGAAGTTTCACCTATTTTGAACCAGCCAATCGAAGATCTACATTTTCTACCATATAAAGCTTCATAAGGTTCCATTTTAATACTTGAATGATAGCTATTGTTATAAGCGAATTCAATAAGCGGTAGATGTTCATCCTAGCTACCCTTGAAGTCTAATACACAAGCTCGCAGCATATCCTCAAGTGTTTGAATTGTATGCTCTGCCTGACCATCTGTTTAGGGGTGAAAGGCTATACTTAAATTCACTTGTGTTCCCAAACTCTTCTGAAATGACTTCTAAAAATTTGCACAAATTGGGATCGGCCCATTTTAGGCTTTCGCCCATGAGCTTCCACCCTTCTATACCAATTGGGATACGCCCATGCTAGGCTTTCACCCTTGAGCTGCCACCCTTAATTATACAGATTGCTTTACTTAGATTCTTTAATCTTTGAGATTGCTATTTTGGTGGTCATAAACATTTTTTATATTTGGAACTACGGACCAGTAGTAAAAGACATGAAAATAATACTTCAAGGCAGTAACAATGGCATAAGGAACTATGTAATGTCAATGCATTACTTGTGAGCTTAAATGACACAATTGACTTCAACTGTCTAAGAGGAGGATTCAACAAACTTGCTTTTGCAAATACCATTTCTATACCAGCACATAGGAGGATAATTACACAAGTATAGAGTACTGAACATATAATGAAGTAATTTTATACACTAAGGAGAAGGGGAAATATTGTTAGCTATTTGGAGATCATACGCTGCCACTACGTTTCCTTTACTAGGAATAGAACTTAGGAAATTCACTTATTGATATTAATCTCAAGTATCTGATTTCATGCAGAAGAATATTGAATCGAATAGCCTTACATAACTTATCCTCTGATCAATATAATTATCACGATTCAGCCTCCCTTTTTAGGTTTTAATCTACAATATAAGTCATGATAAACTAAAATTAACAGATATCACACCGTGAACCCTGTAAACAATAGCTAACATTGACGGATAATAAGCCCATACAGCCCTTAAAATAATGTGTATCACCACACCCTCCTTCTCTGCACAATACTTACGTTATATATCATTTTCCAAGATTACCCAA
>NW_006239171.1:408372-409093 GCF_000226075.1 Solanum tuberosum
AAGAAGAGAAAAGTATCTTAATAACCAAGGAAGTGAGCAGTAGCTTCTGGAAATATTATGCCTTTATACTTATACTTGAGCATGAATAACATGTTTTCCTAATTATCTATGGGAGAATTAAGCTAAATCCATAAGTGTTTTCACTTACCTTGTCTTGTAGAGATGAGGGTTTCTTCAAGAACCCTAGAAGAACTTTAAGGCTGCTGTTTAATCCTTAAGAGAAAAAAGAGAGAGAAAGAGCTGGAGTTAATCCTCAATAATATGTTTTAAAATGAGTGAGAATAGCAGCCAATATATCTTTATATTGAGCTTTCTTCACCTTTAAGAATATCCTCTAGAAAGCTTCATTTTCAGCCACTAATTAGTCAAGTAGGTGAGGCACCTTCTTATGTACATCAAGTAGCTCAAAAGGTCAAACTAGGTGATGCACTTACTTGCTTTCACTTGGGTTTAAATATTGGGCCTTGACAGATTTGGCTGCTGGGCTTAAATTTCATTTTCCTTTTATTTAACTTAGTTTGGGCCTCAACTGAGTCCATTAGCATAGACCCAAATCTGATCCATAAACCTTGTCCTTTTAAACTAGATCCATATAGCTCAAGTCGGTGATGCACCTACTTGGTCCTTTGGACTAATCAATAAGTCAAAGTAGGTGATGCACCTACTTATCACCTGCTAGCTTAGTTAAGTCAAGTAAACAACTCACTTATTTTATTCCATT
>NW_006239171.1:418155-451620 GCF_000226075.1 Solanum tuberosum
GGTCAAACTAGGTGATGCACCTACTTACTTTCACATGGGCTTATATATTGGGCCTTGACAGATTTGGCTGCTGGGCTTAAATTTTATTTTCCTTTTATTTAACTTAGTTTGGGTCTCAAGTGAGTACGTCAGCATAAGCCCTATCTGATCCATAAACCTTGTCCTTTTAAACTAGATCCATATAGCTCAAGTCGGTGATGCACCTACTTGGTCCTTTGGACTAATCAATAAGTCAAAGTAGGTGATGCACCTACTTATCACCTGCTAGCTTAGTTAAGTCAAGTAAGCAGCTCACTTATTTTATTCCATTTTCTAAATATTAATCCCTTTTTCTTTCACTTAGCACTTAACTTTCAACTTTAAGATAAATTACCACTTTACTGTCTCTTTAAATACTCCCGTTGGAGTTAACTTGCAGTACACATGCTGAAACGTGCAAGGCATCACATCACCTTCCGAGATAGTTTAAATCAACACTAATCATATAAGAATCATGGTCCCTCACCTATACTATAAGGCTATGTCAAGTATCAAAAGAATATAACAAGCATATGCGTATTACGGGTTGTTACAATTGAGACTAAGTATTCCCAAAGATATTTAAAATGTTTTCACATTTAAATAAGAACGGAAACTGAGATTTCCAAGGAGCCTTCGGGCTAGATTTCAAAAAAGAGTAATCACTTTCTAAATAAAGCAAGAGGGGAAACTTTGATTTCTAAGATAGCCTTTGAGGTAAATTTTTTAGCACTAATCTCAAATCAGAGAAGAAGTGTGTTTTTCAAACATAAGAGCTAGTATATTTTGGGAGTAGTATTGAGCACTGAATTGGGGACGAGCATGAGTTTAGATAACTTACGTCACCATAAAACCATGTAGCCACCATGGGTAGAAAAGGGTCATACTTTTTAGACGAATCCTATTCGAAATAGATTAGTGGATTCATTAGGCAGTTCAGGTCCTATACCTTTGGCCGGGTATAGGATGCGCTGGAAGCGTGAGGTAGATCACTGTATTATCACTATAGCTCTTATGTGATGGCTGTCGGTTAGATAAACTCACATAGAAGTATTGTATTCTTATATACGTAGTTATTTGTATTTTACATACATTTCAGAGTTATGTTGTATCCTTGCATACACACAGAGTTGACAACATGTTTTTAAATAGTTTTTTTCCTTATATTGCACTTGTTTAAAATTACTTTACAATGAAATGAGTTCAGTCATATTGAGTTGAGTATCCAGAGTTGAGTACCCAGAGTCAAATATCATATCTTTGAGTTGAGTATCTTATCTTTGAGTTGAGTATCTAATCTCTGGGTTGAGTATCTTATCCTTGAGTACTTCTGAGTTAAGTAAGTTGAGTAGTTTTGAGTATCCTTGAGTATTCCTTGAGTTGAGTAAGTTTGAGAAGAGGTAAGTATGTTTCCTTTTTATCAAGTTTCAAGCTTATGTTTATGCTTTAGAATTCTTCTTACATGCTTGTACATTCCACGTACTGAGCCATTTGGCCTGCATCTTCTCATGATGCAGACACAGGTATTCAGGATCATCAACAAGAGCTTCGTTGATACATCCGAGAGTTCGAGTTAGCTATGGTGAGCCTCCTTGCTTCCAGAGGATTTCATTTACCTTTCAGTTATATCAGTTGTTAGGATGTCGTGGGTCTTGTCCCGACTTCCATGTTTGTCAGTTAGAGACTTCATAGATAGACAATAGAGTTTCAGAATGTTTATTCATTTAGCTTACTAAATATTTTAAAGACTTAAGTTGCCTATTTTATGGCGAGTTGAATATATTATTTTATTCAAAGTTTTTCATTTGAGTTAAAGCTTTGTATTTCAGTTTTATGAATTTTATTCAGTTTTTAAGTTTTGTATGCTTGAATCAGTTTTCCGCTTGTAGTCAGCCAGGATGAGGGTTCACTTAGGGACCAGCAATGGTTCTCGATTGTCGGCCACGTCCAGGGTGTAGGCTCGGGTCGTGATAGCCATGGTGCCTTTGCCTTTCACAGAAAGATACTCACCAATTCCAATTCTAACTTTCATTGTCTCTGTGTTCCTCAACTCTTTGAACAACTTTATATCATATGTCATATGGTTAGAGCAACCATTATAAATTAACCATAACTTTCACTTGAATCAAGACATCTGAAACAAGTTGCAACAATGATTTGATCTTCTTCTTCTCGATCAACAACTTGAACTTCAACTTCAGGCTGCTTAATTTTGGATTTACAAATTATAGCTTCGTGTCCCTGCTGGTTGCACTTGCTTCACTTTGCGTCAGGTCTCCTCCAACATTTGAAAGGAGGGTGACCTTTGTTCCACAGTGCCGACAAGGGGGATAGTTAGCCTTCTTGCTTTTCATAAAATTATCACTATTCCCTCCTTGAGTATCTTTTTGTTCAGCTTCTTCTTGTTTCTTCCATCGTCTTGTTGTCTTACTAGTAGGGCTCCTTCAATAGCTCCTTCCTATCTCATTACACGTCGTTGCTCTTGTGCTTGAAAAGCATTAAGAGCACTGCTGGTGTAATATTAGATAAGTCCTTAGTATTTTCTAAGGTTGTAACAATAGCCTAAATTTTTTCAGGTACTGTTAAAAGGACTTTCTCAATGATCCTTGAATCGTTAAAAGTGGAACCCAACAATCTGACACAATTTGCTATGTTAAGAAGTCGGTCAGAATACTCTTTTACAGTTTCACTTTCCTAAATCCTTTGTAGCTCAAACTCATGTACTAAATTCAGGAATTGCATCCCTCAAATCCTTTAATCTCTTTCATACTCAATCTTGAGATAGTCCCATAACTCTTTTGTTGACTTCAGGGACATGATACGAGTGAAGATGGTGGATGACACTGTAGTATAAAAGTATGCCTTTGCCTTTGATTGCATGGTTTTCATCTCCTTGTAGTTTTTAATTTGCGCCATCGTGGGATTGTTTTGTAAGGGAACAATTTCATAGTCATCTTCTACAGCCTCCCAGAGATCCAAAGCTTCTAGATATGTCTGCATTCTAATTGTCCAGAGATAACTTTCTCCATCGAAAGTTGGTGGTACCATTGAAGAAAAACTTGCTTCTCTGTCCATAGAAAGCACTAAAACAGATTGAACACACACAGGTCCCTCAAGAAGAAAATGCTTTGATACCAATTGTTGTTTAAATTGAGTGAAAACTAGAAAAAGAACAACAAAACACTTATAATATGAAGGTAAAAGATAGAAAAAAAGGACTGAAGAACTAGAAAGAAGAAAGCTTTTGAATTTGAAGTGGTAATTCTTTATTGTTCACTGCAATGAAGACTTACATTTATAATAAAACACTAACTTCAACTACTTAAATATCAGCACAGAATCTGCTGAAAATAAACAAACTCCTAAAGACTAGGAAAATAAGTTATTTTAAGAAGATTAATTTACTGCAGTAAACAAATAAAGTTTCAATCCTAAAGCATATAAACTAACAATATTATTCAATATTATAGAATTAACAAAAGAGGAAACACGTTTTCAAATATTAACACATATGAAAAAAAAATTCCATATCCACTGATCTATTTTAACACATATGAGCACCTTAGATTAGCATAATCATTTTGATAAATATTGAACATACATTGAATTACTATTGAAAACATGACTTAAATATCATCATTACTCTTAAGCTTTTTCTTATAAAAAAATGTATTAAAAAGATAAATTGGTTTGTATTATTGTACAAAATACAATTTATTTTATCATGAATAGAAAGTAAAATATTCCTTTAATATACATGAATAGAAAGTAAAATTTTCCTTTAATATGAAGATGGTTGAGTTTCACGAAGTGTGTTACATTTTTTACTAGAACATGGAGAAGCAACAAAAAGTAGATGATGGATTTGCTATAATGGCAGTTCTGATATCTTGTATAGCACCTGAAGATGATGTATTAAAGGTAAGATTTCAAAATTTTCCTCAATTGTTTATCATACATATTTTAAAGTTCTTAATTATGTTGTTTTTAAAATATGTAGATAAATCTTTTGATGCATTTAAAATAAGGTTATTTAACAAGTTTAAGGCTACATTTGTCTTTTTGAAGATTATAAGACGTCTAAAATGCATATCTAAATGATAACATATGCATTAAGAATTTTCTCTAAATTGACATCTCAATATTAATATGATGTATTAAGAACTGGATACTAAATAATAAGACAACTAATTATTGAGATCATAAGTATCGTTAGACTTAGTTGTATAGAACCACAAAGACTTCATCTTAGTGAACCTCTAGAACAGATAATGCTCATCTCCATATTATACTATCAAGAAGAGAAACTAAGAAATACTTTTAAAAGGAAGACAATTAGATTGGAAAATACTTAACGGAATACTTCCACTAAAATAGGACACATATCAGTCCACAATAAACATAATTAGATTAATCCAAAATATTAGAACACCTGACTCCTAAAAGGAACATAATATGTTACTCCTAAAGAAGAAAATATGCAGAGTTACTCAACCTGAAAAAAAAACTCATGATCTTCCTAAAGACTAGGTCAACTAGCCAACTAAAAGAAATTCCTTCAGTTCCTCCTTAAACTGATGTTTGCTACCAATCAGTTTGCATATTTGATAGTGCATATGCCTGGAAGCCTTCTAAGTTTAATGAATGACACCGTCTTCAGAGCCTTAATGTAAATATCGGCAACCTAGTCTTTGCTCCTGCAGTAGATTGGATAAACTGCCATTAGTGTTAAGATCTCCTAAAAATAAAACATCACATCAATGTGCTTGTTTCTTCCATGTAGCACTGTATTCTTGGATAGTTGAATTGCTGAACTATTTTCATAAAAAATCTTGGTAGATTCTGGTTGCTTGAATTTCGAGTCATGCAGAAGTCTCCTTAACCAAATAGCTTGATAGGCACAAGCAGTCGACGCAAAAATCACGGATTTTGTAGTAGACTAAGTAACAATTGGTTGATTCCTAGCTGACCATGAAATAGCATCGAACCTGAACATAAAAGCATAACTTGAAGTGCTTTTTCTGTCATCATAGTCACCAACATATTCACTATCTGTATAGTGGAGGTCTGACATTTCAAACTCATCCATCATCGACTTCTTAAATTCTTAAAACATGATACCACAATTTCAAGTAAAAATAAGATTATCAACATACAAGAAAATAATTGACATCTTTTCTTAATCCCTAATCTTAACAAACAATGTATTCATAAGGATATTTTGAAAAACAAACTTTTAGAAAATACAATGCGACTATACCAAGCCCGAGGAGCTTGTTTTAGACTATCTAGGGCCTTTTTCAATCTATAAACCTTATGCTCATTTCCAATTTTAAGATAACCAGGGTTTTTTTTCTACAAATACATATTCCTCCAAGTATTCATGTAAGAACATCCATTTGACATTTAGCTGAAAAATAGGCCAAGACTTCTGAGCTGCCAATGTGATAACCAATCTGATTGTATCATGTTTGGCAACGGGAGAAAATACTTCTTTATAATCAATCTCGTTTTGTTACTTGTACCCCTTTGCCACTAATCGTTCCTTGTACTTACCAACTTCACCATTTTCCTTCAACTTTGTTTTAAACACCCACTTCACTCCAATGGTTTTCTGTCCATTTGGAAGATCAGACAACTCCAAAGTATCATTTTGTTCTATGGAATTCATTTCATGATCCATTGCTTTTCTCAATTTTTCTTCCTGTACAGCACTCTCAAAAGATGTAGGATCACAATCTGAAAACAAAGCAAAGTGAGTAATTGGATATTCAATTCCAGTTACCTTGTAATATTTCATCCAAGCTGGTCTTCTTCTAACATGCTTGAGAGTTTGAGTTGCTTCTTCATTTACTACAATAACTGCTGATGGAGTTTTATGGGCTGAAACTGATGATTTTTCTAGCACACAGGGTGCTGAAAGTTTCTCTTGTTCAACGTCACTATCAAAGAGGATTTGGGTAGGCTACGGCCTATTCCAATCCCAAGAGCTTTCCTAATTAAAGCAACATCCTTTTAGATTACAATCTTTTTGGTCAATGAATTAAACAACTTATATTCTTTGGAAGACTCATTTTCATGCACCCAGAAAAACAATTTTTTCATCCTTGCCATCAAGTTTCTTCCTCCTTTCATCCAGGAATGAACATATGCAATGCATCCAAAGATTCTAAAATGAACAACAATTGGTTTTCTCCCATTCCATGCCTCCTATTCAATGCCTCTGCCATGAGATTGATTAGCGTTGGCTTTGAAATTTCTACTATCTGCCTCCACGGTGTCCTCTTCCTCTTCCTCAGCCTCTACCTCTACCTCTTCCTCTATAGTTGCTGGAATAAGCATTAGTAGAAGCCTTTAGCGCTTGCTCCGGTACTCATGAACTTTTGTTCATCTTTTGTTCATGAACTAGTAAAGAACTTTGTGACTCATCAGGAGATAGTTAATTTATATATTTTGACTATTCAATTGCGCAGAAAACATAATTATATTTTGATGTTAGAAAGCGCAAAATATTTTCCACAATGCCTATGTCGTCTATATTCTCACCATGGAAACGCATGTTGTTGGTTATTTCCATTGTTCTAGCACAATAATTGGTGACAAATTCTTCTTACTTCATCTCTAGAGTTTCAAAATCCTTTCTCAAAGCTTGAAGTTGTGCATGCTTAAATTTGGTAGAGCCTTGACACTTCTTCATTAAATCCCAAATATCCTTGGAAGTTTCATTGCAAAGAATAGTTTCTCAGATGGGACCATCAATTACCGAAAAGAGATAGTTTTTTGCTTTCAGGTCGTTTAGCTTTGTACTTCCAGTTCTTGCTTTTGAGCATCTGTCAATGTTTTGCTCGTTGGATGCTAAATTCATGATTCAATCATCAGTCAGTACTCCTTAGACCACATGAAATTTTCCATTAACATGTTCTGATCCAATGATCGTAGTGACAATTAAAGCGTGGAATGACTGCTTGTTTCAGTAGGCATTGGATAATGTGAAAAAGAAATGTTTCTGCCTCACTTGTTTTCAATCTCACATAACTGGCTCTTGATAGCACTGCTATATTCTCAAGAAGAAAAAATAAGAAGTACGTAAAAGAAGAAGACACTAGCTGGAAAAACTATTTAATTCATTCAGAATCTTCAAGCCTATATATTGGCAAATACTTAACAGAATACTTCCACTAAAATAGGACACATATCAGACCACAATAAGCATAATTAAACTACTCCTAAACAATAGAACAGAAGTCTTTAAGGAACATAACACGTTACTCCTAAAGAAGAAAATATGCAGATTGGCTCAACTTTAAAATAAGCCATGATCTTCCTAAAGACTTGGTCAACTTGTAAACTAAAAGAAATTCCCACACTCCGCTCATCACCGTCCTAAAGAAAAGCCCTGTCTCATAAACTTCATCCATCCATGGAACCACATCAACAAAACGCTAGACCCACATATAATGTCTTATTAGAATTATTTATATCACCCCAGTCCCTACCAAACAGCTCAGCAAAGTCAATATCTGAGTGATTACATATTATGAAGTTGGTGATAGCTCAAAAGTCTCCTCAACTATTGTCGCTGCTTTCTTTAGTGCTATATTAAGAGTATCAAGATGTGTAGGACTCAGATATGTGTATAATCTGATAAGTAGTTGGGGCCTTGTCCTTAGATGGTGTTGCTTCCCTCTTTCTTCCCCGATTGCCTCCTTTGGTTTATCCATTACCACGAGTCAAAACAACAAACGCCATCTCAATTGCCTCAGCTCTAGCTTCTCCCGAACATATCCTTACCAGCTAGCTGCAAGGGAAAAGAGTGAGAGAGTCATATGTCAATTTGGATCACCAGATACCAATTGGAATCAAATATTAATACAAAGAAATTAAATAATTGAGTTTTCCAAGTTTCCTGTAGCTTATTGAAAAGAAGTACAAATACCTTCATACCATTCTACAAGACTCTACACGATGTATCCTTGAACGGTGAGATCGAAGAACCTTGGAGATTCAAACCTACTTTATTCTACCCTTTCTCAAGGTATAATTCATTAAATAAGGATTATTTCGCAATACAATAGTTTTCCCATGATCACAATAGCCTAATTCACTCAATTAACTCCCTTAAAGAAGTTTATATTCTTATGGGACTCTAGGTTACTACTATATCATGAACAAGAATTAACACATGATTTCCATCCTAAGAAGTGTTAATTAATTAGCACTTTAAAATTAAAAAACAACTAATTACTTAAAGCAATTGATTTTTCCCACATTATTCATGAATCTATGGTTTAAACAAAAGTCCACCATTAAGATCATCCCCTTCGATTATAGGATGTCACAGAAGCATTAGATAAAAAGGTTGATGGAGAAGACTTGCCTCGAAGAAAGAAAAATATAGGTAGCCTTTGAAATATAATTTCTTTGGGTTCTAGGTAATTACGTTTAAGTTATGAGGAGATACGTGATATAAACTGACTTAAACAAGCATTTTGAATTTCTATGCTACAACCAATCTATTACTTCTATGGTTTCAGATCCATTCCTTCTATGGTGGTCTCACTGTAGCAAAACCCCCGCTCTTACAGTGGAGACCCCTTTAACCACTAGCTTAGAGAAAAATATAGTAAGCCTCATCACACAAAATAAATTACATCACAAGAAATGACTACATAAATGTTACGACCCAACTCCTCGAGTCATGATGACACCTACCATAACCCACAAGTAGGTAGTCAATGCGTACCCAGAATGGGAGTAATAGATACAAGGGCCGAACCAAAAAGAAAATAACACTAATAATAAGAGAAGACCAAAACAGAAAGCAACCAAAACTATCAATAATGGAAACCCTCCTAGAACCTGGAAGTAACTAATACAGAGCTACCTAGTAAGAACAAACCCAAGTCCCAAAAATGGACCATAACAAGTCATCTCAAATGCAAAAGAAAAGCTAACATATCTACCAAAGGAGACACCCTTGTCTTCGATATCCAAAAGCACCAAAAGATGGCACAATTATTCACCGTTGGTAGATGGTACTAAGACTTGCATAAAAAGAAAATGCAGAGTGCAACATGAGTACCAAAATAATGTACTTAGTAGGCATCATAGGTCAGCTTAGAAAGAATGGTAAAGGCAATCAGAAAAGATATAATCTTGAGACAAACAAAGGTCAAAGTAGAAAAGAAATAAGGCACACGAACATACTGCAGGTTAATCTATGTACAGCTAAGCTAAATCTAAATGGACCCCATAATCCCAGAAAGAACATTTGTGCGCATGTTCAAATAATAAAAACCCGAACAGACCCTCATAAGCTCGCCCGGTACAAAGAATAGCTAAGTCTATTAGAAAAAAGAGTAACCCAGATCCATATCCAAGAACCACTCAACTCGCAGCCCAGCTAGCAAGAGTGAAAATTGACACAACTGTCAACTCCCAGCCTAGCTGGCAAGAGTAACAACCAATATAGCCAGACAATCCACTTCTTGAGGGGCATCACCCAACTAGCAAGAGTGACCCAGGGGCATGTCGACTCTATAAAGGATCTGAGATACCAAGGCCCCCCAGCTAGCCACTCCACTCCTAGGTCATACTACCCAACTAGCAAGAGTATCCCGGGGAGTTTCAACTCCAAAGAGGATCTCAAGTAGGCTCCAAGCCACAGTGGATAAATGTCCACTTCCACATGTACCAACAGAAATCTCCCAGCCAAGAACACTCAATCTCCAAGCATCACGATAGCACGAACCTCCAATAGCGCCTCAGAGTCATAGAAATAAGGAGAGAGAGGCTATAGAAAGTCCACAAGCAACAATAATGGCTAAGTTAAGGCTCATCTATCAGACCCAAGTGTAATATTCTAGTCTACAAGGACCTAATCCATCCGAACGACGTCAGAGACATACCAAAGTCACAAGGTACATGTGTCTAAGGAAACACTAGTCTATTGTAGAAGAATGTCAAGACATGCTAAAAAAATGTAAAATTTAAGTTATTTGATATAGCATGCAAGTCACATAACCAAACTTGCTAGCACGGTGCTACAATTGATATAGTAGTAATCAATCCTAAATTATGGTTTCTAAGAGGAAACGTAGAAGTAACTAGATACCCGCCCGATTCACATTGATCATCATGAATTTATGCATTCATGCTTAATCTAAATAGAAAAGAAGTCGAAGACTACCCGATGCGGACCACATGTACTCCAAATCATAAGGCCAGAGCTTTTTCTTTTTGAATGATCTCTGAATTCTATCACACTAGTAGAAAAAGGATCAAAACGAATGTACGATCATGAGGACACCAAAAATACATAATAAAAAAATGGACCAATTTTAAAGTAAAATAGGAATCATGGAATCCGTGCCAAAAATTCTAAAATTGACTCCATCAAGAGGTCCTAAACTCTGCCTCGAACTTGTGTTCCAAAATTGAATGCATTTTTAGGCTTGGAAATAGCCAACACAACAACATGCAATTAAACAACAAATAAAGCATCTCAAACCACTAGGGACATCAGATAAAAAAATAATTTACCTGAAACAAAGGTTGCCCAATACTTCTCAAACACACCACATTAAATCCTTAATAATCTCGGACACGTGGTACTTCGAATCACAAAATTCAGACCAGAAACGAGGGAGATAATACATTTTGATGATCGTGACTATCTTTATATATAAAGACATTCCTCAGTTCTTCATCGTGTTCGTGAGAAGGAGGGACACAATCCTGACTCATGAAGAGGTTGACCATCGAAATCATGGAGACCCTGCCTCGCGGTCACAGTAACCAAGAAAGGTCAACCCCTCATCGCAATCGTGGCAACTAAAAATTGCTCTCGCGAAGCACTAAGGCCTAGGTCTTTGCGAACGTGACCAAGGACCATGTGATCGCGAAGAGAGAATAGGTCTGCACCAGCTGATGCATAACAGCTTGTTTTGCCAAGTTCCCACTCTCCAATGCGGTGGTCTGAATTTGTTCGAAATCCTGTGTACGCAAATGAGATATGCAAGCCTACAAAATTTGATATTTCGGACTCAATGGAGCGGTAAAAATCTTTGTACAAGGTCATCTTAATAATATATGGGCCCACACCTAATTAAATTTTAAGCCAAAATCCATAAAGAGGCTCGAAATCAACCCGGAGGCCTCGAGATCTAAACGAAGGGTTGTTCTAGACCAAACCCAACATTTCAAAGCTAACCATTCTGACAGAATCCTTATCCGAGATTTTTTACCCAGACTAATGACTAAAGTCAAACTTAGTCTTCAACTTGAAAGTTAAAACAGCTAATCGCACAAATTTGTACTGAAAGCCTCGAGAGTGGTGCCTACTACTAGACTCAAATGACCCTTTCAGAGCTCATGGAATCGTCAGAATTGGATTCTGAAGTCATCTTCTTGAACTGTTTGTCAGAAAGGACTGTTGAAGGTTCAAAAGCTCCGAAACATTAAATCACGCACAAAAACTAAAAGAACGACCAAGTGACCAAACTGTTAGTCCCAACAAGTCATAAATGACTTGGGGTCTCTACAGGAAAGCTCTAAATAATAAAAAAAATGTAGGTATAAACACTTAAATGAATTGGAGATGATTACAATAAAATGGATCTCTAATAAGACTCAGAGTCTCATCTGTAGGTCTAGATCACTGGTCTCCTTCTAATTGAAACAACACAACATTAAAACACGAACCATCTAGATTAAATAAGAGATATAATTTCTTAAACCCTCGGAATCTTCGAGTTCTAATTAGATCAATTCACCATGGGGAATCTAAGTCGGATACTATGGCCATGACCACCTATAACAACTTAATAGGTCGTTACAAATATGAATATTTAAAAAATTAATAAATATATAATTTAGAAAAATTGTTAAAATGATGCCTAAACACTCATACTTTACAAGAGACCTAGTAATCCTTTGGATATTTTTAAAGTGTTTTTTGACACTTTTCCAATTTGACAAAAGTCAAAATTTGATTATGGAAGAATATATTGATTCAATAGATTAAAGTGCGATGAATAGGGTTACCATTAGTTGTTTTATTCAAAAATTGTAAATAAGTGATAGTGATTGAACCACCTTACATTTTTTTTGGCCTTTTGATTAGTGAAGGTGTACAAAAGAACTAACAAAGCTTGAATTTGTTATTCTGTGCACTTGATAAATAAACAAACAAATTCTTTAAACAAATATTTAGAGGGGTTACAAGACCCCTGTAATATCTGAGTATATTACATATAAATTTACCTACTCAGACCCATTAAATGGTTTCAACATGACAAATGTATGTATTGGTTGAATCTAAATGACTAAAATTCAAACCTAAAACATACAAATTTAATTGTTTAGATTTGAATCATTAAAATTAAAGCTTCATTAGATAAACAAATTAATGACACCTAAATTCGAATACTTACTAGAGGACATCACATATAAACATATTTTTCTCTTTTGTGTGATATCTTACTTAAGTCTGCATTATTGCATAAATTGTTAAATCCTTATAGAAAATATTCGTCCATATGATATCTAATACCTCTACCTACAATAGTTTTACACTAATAGATTGATTCATCTATAGAATCGACATGACCAAACTATCTTGAAAATGTATATAAGTTTATTTGATATGGAGGATAATTATATTAATTGTAGCTAGATAGAGTCATTTCACATACTAGTAAGATAGTAATTTTCCAGTTTGGAAATTTATCACAAATACTAGTTCGATAGATTTATGCTTTTCGTGTTTTTTCCCTCTTTATCTAAACATTTCTTTTTGTTTTTTCATTTTAAGTATGAAAGTTAGGTTTGGCCAAATTCAGAGAGAAATACTTATTACTATGGTGAGAATTAATTTAATAAGTGATAGAGGTTGCAAAAACCTTTAAAGACTTCATTATAAAGAAAACTTTTAAAATTTGATTTTACCCAAAAAAAAAAAAAGTAACTTTCTCAGAAAGAAATTTGAATAAGTTTTAATGTATTTTTTAATGTATTTTTGGTCTTGTAGCATCTTGATTAAGATTTTAGACGCATATATATATAATAAAATTAAATTGGAACAACTTTTTTGATGTTGTCTAATGGAAGAAAGAGAAAAAAATTTCTTTCTAGAGTTACAACATTTGAGTTACATAACAACAAAAACAACATATAATCATTCCTCATCTCAAACAAAATCAAATTTGTAATATGAATCCTCATTTCTCCGTTTAAGCTAAATTGATCATGCGATAGTCATACAAATAAAAATAAAAGTAATAATAGTAGTAGTAGTTTTATAATTTCTCTAACAAATAAAAGGCCTAATATGATTTGAATACTAATTTATAAGACTACTTATTATAGATCATATGAATATGTAAAAAGTTCTTTAATTTAAAATTTTAAATTTCATAAATATATGTCTAGAAAAACTAGATAATATGATACTAATCTATTGACCGAATTTATTGTAATAAACTCATACTTTATACGGGACCTAGTTGTAAGTATTTAAAAGATTGTGAAAACATAAACAATCTAAACATTTATAAATCTTATCAATTATTCATGATCGTAGAACTACATGATTTTCGCATAAATCTATTACTATAATAATTCAGTCAAGAATACATACCCGAATCAGCCATAGTGTTTTTCGAGAATCTTGACTTGAATTGAGCAGAAGTCTTTTCTTTTCATTCTTCAGAAGTTGTTTCTCTCTTGCCTTATACTTTATAAATAGATTTGATGGATAAGACTATATCTTTATGGCAGAGAGAGGACCCATTAAATAAGAGTGTTTTTAACATTATTCCCACCTTTCCATCATGGTGAGTAGTGGAGATGATGGGTAGTTTTAAAACTACCAAGTAACTCCCCACTTAATTGGTAGTTGGAAGAGGTAATGGGTAGTTGGAAGACTTAATGGGTAGTTGGAAGTTACTAAGTAGCTTCCCCACTTCCTCACTTCTCTACTCATATTTAGGATTTAACTTATAATAATTATTAAACCAAAATATAATTAGTGGGCCGTAGAAATTTACATTCTCCCACTTGGCGCACGACCTTTAACTTAATGGTTTAATATTCATGTTAATTGTCATGTGCACAATGTTAAATCCAACATCATACGACGTTATTAAGTAAATCAACTAATATGAGTCATGGCGGTTGTACACCACTTCATTTGGCATAGTCCCTTCCATGAACTACAATATTAGTCTATTTCCTAACACAACCTTTCAAATACATAATGGGTCCACAATAATGATTAGAATATCTTTATCTAAGACAAAACCTGTCATTGTCATTCTCAGCATAACGTATGCAAGAGAAAACAGGTAATAACAGAAACATATATATAGTTGAACTCAAAGTGTCAATTGCATAAACATAATAAAATATTTACAAAAAGTCATTCATTTCTATCAATAAGACCCATTCTTTCAACATGTTCAACAAATGTTTTGGGTGGTAATCCTTTCGTCAAAAGATCGGCAATCATAAGTTTGGTGCTAATATATTCAATTGTCACTTTATGTTTCTGGACTTCTTCCTTAACTGAAAGTATTTTAATTCCATATGATTGGCACCCTTCGAATACTTATCATTTTAAGAGAAGAAGACTACTGCAGTATTATCACAATAAATTTTCAGCGGCTTGTAAATACTGTCGACTACTCCAAGTCTTGAAATAAAGTTCCGCAGCCAATTAACTTGAACTGTGGCCTCAAAGCATGCCACAAACTCATCTTCCATAGTGGATACAACTATAACAGACTTCTTCGCACTCTTCCATGATATTACTCCTCAAACTAACAGGAACAAATATCCAAATGTGGATTTTCTTGTATCCACACAACTAGCATAAGCTGAATCTGAATATCCAATCACATCAAGATGATCAGATCTTCTATAAGTGAGTATATGATCTTTAGTTCCTTGCAAGTATCGCAACACTTTCTTCACAGCTTTCCAGTGATCCATTCCTGGATTACTTTGATAACGTCCCAACATTCCAACAACGAAAATGATGTCTGGTCTCATACTTGTTTGGGCATACATTAGAATCCCAACTATTAATGCATAAGGAATATCATTCATTTGCTTACGTTCCAATTCATTCTTGGGACATTGATTGAGACCAAATTTATTTCCTTTCTGAATTGGAACGTGAGTTGATGAGCATTTTTCCATTCTAAATCTTTTTAACACTTTATTAATATAGGCTTTCTGAGACAAAACCTAATATTCCTTGTGATCTATTTCGAAATATTTCTATCCCAATCACATAGGATGCCTATCCCATATCTTTCATTTCAAAATTGTTAGAGAGATATCTCTTGGTATCATGCAACAAACCAAGATCATTAGTAGCAAGCAAGATGTCATCAACGTACAACACTAACATGATAAACTTACTCCCATTGACCTTCAGATATATACACTGATTAACAGTGTTTTCCTTAAATCAAAAGGTTACAATAGTTTCATTAAACTTAAGATACCATTGTCGGGAAGCTTGTTTAAGTTTGTATATTGACTTCTTAAGTTTACACACCATGTGTTCCTTTCCTTTAGTAGAAAACCTCTCGAGTTGATTCATATAAACTTCTTCCTCTAAATTACCATTTAAAAAAGCTATTTTCACATCCATTTGATGTAGCTCTAAGTCATAATGAGCTACTAAAGCCATTATAATTCTGAGTGAATCTTTTCTAGAGACGGGTGAAAATGATTATTTATAGTTGATGCCATCTTTTTGAGTGAAACCTGTTGCAACAAGTCTGGCTTTGTGACGTTCGATATTGCCAATTGAGTCACGCTTGGTCTTAAAGATCCATTTACACCCAACTATTTTGCAACCTTCTGGTAATTCAACAAGGTCCCATACATCATTCCGTTCCATAGATTTCAATTCATCTTTCATAGCATTTATCCATCTATCAGAATTATTACTGTCAATAGCTTGTGAAAATGAAACATGATCATTATCAATTCCAAGTCAATTTCTGACTCGTGTAAATATACCAAATAGTCATCAGAAATAACAGATCTCTTTTGTCTTTGAGATTTTCTTAATTCTACTTCTTGTGGTACATCTACTGCAGGCTCATTAATTATCGCATCATTGAGATTAACAGGAGAATCGATTTGTTGTTCTTGTTGATTGTTAGGTTGTACAACAACTTTAGGAACAACATTTTTAAAAGAAGTATAAGGTAAAGTAACTCTCACCCTAACTTCTTTAATTTCCACTTTACGTGGTTCTTCACTCCCACTAACTTCACCATTCTCAATGAACCGAGCATTTTCAGTTTCAACTTTCCTTGTATTGTGATTAGGACAGTAAAATCTATACCTTTTATATTTTTTTGGATACCCAATGAAGAAACCACTGATTGTTCTTGAATCAAGTTTCTTTTCTTGTGGGTTATAAACTCTAACTTTTGTCGGGTAACCCCAAACAAGCAGGTGCCTTAAACTAGGTTTCCTACCAGTCCACAGTTCAAAAGGAGTCTTTGGAACTGCTTTACTAAGAACCCTATTAAGTAAGTAAATGACAGTCCTTAAAGCATACATCCACAATGAAAGAGGTAAAGATCAATTACTTAACATACTCCTAACCATGTCTATTAATGTACGATTATGCCTTTCTGCTACACCATTTTGTTGTGGTGTTCCAAGCATTGTATATTGAGCACATATGCCATGCTTTTCGAGGAATTTAGCAAATGGACTTGGTTGTTTGATTTCACGTATCAGGACACTTCTTCCAATTTTAAATGCCAACGATCGTTAGTCAGTAATATAACCCTACTAAATGAGTTGGGGTCGAATCACACATGGAGTGGTACGTGTTGAGAACCAATAGATAAGTAGGAATATGCTTAAGTCACTCATAGGAATAAACATTATTGAATAAAAACATAATTCAAATTAAGGGTGACACAAATTTCAAATATCAGGGGGGATTTGATTGTAATTATCAACTACAACAACAACAAATAACAGGAAACTAACAATATTGAGATGGGTTCTTGGGATGTGATTCAATTATGCACTAATTTAGACAAATGGGTAATTGCAATTGTTAGTATATAGTTGTAAATTAGTGAATAAGCTAGACTTTAATGGGGATAAACATTCTCTTGAACAATTTACCCCGAATCACGTTGGTTTCTCTCGAACACCAACAAGCAATCAATTAAGAACAACCTATGCCTTCGTCCATTCACTCTCTCGAGCTGAATGTTTGGAAAAGGGTTTAAGATTCACTCTCTCGAGCTGAACCCATGACAACCCAATACCAATAGACCAGCAATTTAATAATCTTGGTTTTAAAACCTCTCTATCGAGCTAGCCAAAAACATAAAGTTAGGACTGCATTTGCAACTACAACCCTTTAATTTCAACCACAATTACTAACTGAAATCACTTCTAAACATCATCTACACTAACAATTAGCAATACCCAGTAGCTAAATCAACCCATAGTCACATAATCACATCCTAGGAATTGGAGTTTTGGCTAGACATCATAAAAAAGATAGAAATTGTTACCAAATTGTGTTTCCATCAACTGGGTAAGATTAATTTCGTCTTTACAAAGGTCCAAGTTGAAAAATCTCAAAGACCCACTTTCAATTTCTACAAAAATGGAAAACTTTAATTCTTCAAAGCTAAGGAAAAATATTGTCTCAGTACTCTAAGTTCAAACTCAAATATTCTATCAAATCTTGATTATGTCAAAGATATATTCTAAACATAATGTTTGAAAATGTATTTATAGTCGCCAAAAATATGCTGTGAAGGAACAGTCGGCGCAGTAAGTAGGGATCGCTGATCCACTCGGCAATCCTCCCTTTGGTCAGTTCCATCGCCTTTTTTCTTTGGCCTTCAGCATCCTCAAGTTCTGTAACTTTGGGCGATCTAACACTGCATCGTGGAACCATTCGGCGACACGTCAACTGCTTCTTTTTATTGCCGACTTGATTTTATCCTTCAGGGCTTGGCACAATGGAACTTTAGGCAAGATCATAGCCATTCGGCGACTCACCCAATTGGTTAGGCGATCAACAAGCCTTATTTTCTTCGTTCTTTCAGCTGCCTTGTTCCTTATTGCTCATTAGTGTCCATGTTTTGCTCTTCAATCTAAATACCTGGAAATCAAGGATTTATATCAGTTATTGGCATAAAATAAACATTTGAGGACACTAAATCTATCAAAATAAAGCCCTAAATGAGTCCAAATTGTGGACTCATCAACACTCCCAACTTAAACTTTTGCTTGTCCTCAAGTAAAAGTGAAGTTTAGCAGTTCAAAAAGGATGTCTCAAATACTTCTACACAAGACTCAATCATGAATGCATACAAAAGACTCAACTTACTCATGCAAGGATCAATTGTGCACTCAAAGATTTAAATTGTGACTCACCGTTGTCAAAGATTCTCAAGCTCACAATACTTGCTTCAAATGCAAGTTCAAGCTCAACAAAGGTAGTCAAACGCCCTCATGCAAGTAATGATTCCATAATCACACACAATGGTTCAACAATTTATAGCTCCGGAATCACTATCAACACTCACACTCACAAAGATGAACACAATGCATGATTTCACCCATAGGTTTCCCCTTATTTTTCAACCAACCATTGTTTCAGCTCCCTTAATATCAAAAAGGTCTTTTCAAGGCTTGTAACAGGGATGAGTGTAAAGGTATATTCATTTAGGCTCAGAGACTTCTATCCTCGAGAAATATGGTGTGAACAACATTTCCTTTCCTTCTCTTCATCATTCTCATTTATGCTCATAGGTTACCCCATTATTCACTTTCCATGGAATTCCGGACACCCGATTTTCTTTGCACTTTCACAAACTTTTTCATTCTTTTTCTTTTTCATTTTTCTCTTCTCCTATTTTTTTGTATGGAGGAGTTCCATCTTTTTCAAAACCATGGGTAAAGGGGACTTCTTTTCCCTTCTTGATTTACCTTCTCTTTTTACCACACCCCCAACTTAGGATTTTGGCCTAAGTTGGCTATTCACACAAACCACATCTCAAGAGGATTAAGGGTGAAGGGATAAAGAAAGGTCACAATCTCATTAAGTTTCTTCCAAGGAAAGGATAAGGCTCAAAAAGTGTTCAAGCGAAGTTCACATACTCACAAGGTAGGACACGAAAGAGGTATAATGTAAAATTGTGTCACTCTTTAAAAATTGCGTAAGATCATTTCAAGAGATTGCATCACCTAGTCAACCGGACCAACGGGGAAAATTCTAGGTGTCATCACACATGGTTCAAGGTAAGCTCATCACACACAAGGCTTTGACACCAATATCAAACAAGACTCCACACTTTCGCTAGTGTGCAATGTTCATCACAAGAGACTCAATTTGATAGTTGGCTAGTCACAACGAGATGAAAAAAGTTCACATATTGCCTATGCAACTTCATTTGGCCTCATTGTAGCCGCACATTCATTTTTGTTCAATTATGAGCAATATTCAAGTCATCGGTATTGATCAAGACCAATACTCAAATTTGCAAGAGAACAACTACATTCAAACACAAACAAGAGGTGGCACAAAATTTTTTGGAAGGGTCAAAAAATCATTTACAATTAAAACAAGGAGCCACAAGCACAATGATCCACAAAAACAGTGCCAAAACACAATATATACCACAAAACCCAAATACACTAACAAAACAATAATCACAAAAGGTGGGCCTCACCGCACAACAAACAAAATCTATTTTTAGTCAAATGCAATAAATAAAATATCCAAAAGTCAATAAAAGTAAGATAGAGAGGGAGGTAAAAAGGAATCTTGTCTAAACAGTCGCTCCATCTGTCGGGGCATTAGTGCCCGGCGTATCACTCTGGTCTCGGGCATCACCTCAGAAGTAGTGAGTCTACTAGGAGCTACCATGGACGTCTCTGTCAGCGATGTCTAGATCACCGACTGTACAATTGTCTCCTCAAAATCTGGAAAATCTCCATATATTCTCTCATCCCTCATCTCTATCTACTCATCATCGGTCTCTGTCTCTGACTCATCAACTGCTATGCCATCCCTATGTACATCTCAGGTGGTAGCCAGAGGAATCTCTGAAGTCTCAGGGGAGTCCACATCATCCGCAGCCTCCAGTAGTGAAGTGAAGTCAGTAGACTTTAGATAGTCTACATCCTTCCTCAGATCTGTTACTTCGGCTTTCAAAGTCAGAACCTCGGAGGTCTCCGCATATCTGCTCTCACAAGCCTTAACTCTCGTAGTAAGAGTGTCAATGGCAGTTCGAAGGGGGGATCAGTGCATCAAGAAGGGTTCTCTTGATCATCCACAAAACTGCAGCCTCCAGACAGGTAGTTCTCACATCAGCCGAATGGGCCAGGTGCCCCATCCTTAGCATCATCGCCTGGGTAATCTTACCTGGCTAGGAGGAGGTAGAGGCACCCGGGGCCTGTGAATAAGAAGAAAGAACAGATGTACCTGAAGGCCCAGAGGCCAGAGTAGGCAAAGATGCCTCTGCAGGTATCGAACCAATGTCCACCTCCGGGGATGTATCCACCGGAGTTGCCCTCCTCATGTCGGCCTCTTCTCGTGTATACTCGGGCTCAATACACCGAATATCAGTGGCGGAAGAAGGAGTAACCTAAATTTCTCTCGTATCATCCAAGAGCACTCCAGCATGCCGATACAACTCTGTGACCAGGACAAGGAATAGCAGGGAGGTCTGACTCTACTTGGCCCTCATGGCCATCTTTTGCTCTATGAGGAGTCCCAGGTTGATGGTCGTCTGGGATATGATCTAACCAAGGCATATCTCCTAAGGGTGGCGTAGGATGGACTCGTTCTGGGATGACATGATGTTGCTGCTAATGAAGCCAAATCAAAACCGAACCGAGCAGCAATACTCAGATCCCTCTTCTCTATGGGGGACCCCTGCCTCGATCCACCTCGGGGTGGTATCGGAAATCAGTGGAGCCAGCCTGCCCTTTCATGTCATCCAAGGACTGAGTAACCGGCAAACCCTCATATGCAACTGTAGCTCCAAGACTCCTGCCAAGTACAGTATTAATGTACTCGCTATTGCATCCAACTTCCTTACCCCGGACTATGACTGACTTAACCAGTCAAAACTCGTTGGCCTTCTTCTTGCTCTTCGGAACCAAGTCACCATACGTTGTATAGAACTCCCGGACCCATGAGGCAATATAGGGGCCTCAAGGCCTGGTGAACTTCTCTAATAGGTAGAAGTGGAGGGTGTCCCTCACCTCAGAGTATCTGCCCTCAAGGCCCTCTGTAGATAATAACTTCTCCTCGAGGATAGTTCGCAATCCATCACCTTTTAACGTACTGGGAGGCCTGGGAGAAGGGAATACTGGTGGCACTAGAGCCACAGAAGGTGTCGGATCTCGCACTGAACCTGCTGGGGTGGAAGCTGAAGGGACTCTAGCTGAATCAGAACGAGATCTAGAACGGATCTCAGCCTGCCGGGACTGTAAGGGCTGGTCATCCTCAGGCTCAGATAATGCAGCCCGAGAGTCAACAAACACTATGTCCCTGTCGGGGTTGTGCTCTAGAACTTAAGATACATGACTCTTGCCTTTTCCCTTGCCTCCCGTTAGAGGCTCTGGTCTTCCCTTTTTGGAAGGATTTGTTCTACCTTCATTAATCACAATCCCCCATGCTCTTTTGCGGGGTGGCATCTCAAGGTTAGTCCTGGCCATATCTGCAAAGACATCAAAAAGAGTTAGAAACAATTCAAGCAAAAGCACAGAAAAGTAGTTGAAGTCAGACTCGCCGAACCAGTCTGCGAGTCACCGAATATCTTTGGCGAGCTAGATCGGGCTCGCCAAAAGGATTGTCGAAAGTTACAGTGCATTTTAGGATCAGGGGCGCAGACAAAGGCAAAAGAAGGAAGACCTTCGGCCAGTCACCGAGTGCACTCGGCGAACAGGCTTCTGGCTGAAAGTTATAGAACCAAACTTCAAATTTAGCATGAAATTAAAGGCGATATGGGGAACTTCAGTGAACCACCGAGTGGTTTGGCGAGCTCGACCCAGCTCGCCGAACGACCCAACGTGCCTACTTTCAACCCAACTTCCCAAACTCAACCCCGCATCCCCCGAAAAAAAAATCAAAATATGCATTTCCATATTTAAACTAAGACCAATAACACCCATGCCCCCGGGATACTCAGACTTCTCCCGGTTTGGCCAAATTTGTCCATTTGACGACTTTTTCCTTGAAGAATATGTCAACCGCTCCATCATTGGGAAAAATACGTCATTTAGCATAAATGTGGGCTACTTAGACTTCACCCGACTAGACCCAACAATATGCAAGTACAACCTCACATTTTTTAACCAAATTTCAGGCACAAAATTTTAGGAATTCAACATTATAGGCATTTAAGGTACGATATTCAAGTTAAACTAGGCACACACATATACAATTCTGATCAGAGAGGCCCATCACACGTCACTAAGATAAAATCAATTGCAAAAGAGTAGAAATTGCTAAAAAATAATTTGGGTTTCATAAAACCAACCTCAGAAGCCGAATAATCAAGATTTGAAAAGCTAGGCGGCAAAGATTCCAACTACGAGCACACAATCAACGACTCAAATACAGTAAACATGCAAAAATATAGAATACTAGAGTACGGGTCTAATTTTGGGAAGTTCAAAAGTGAGGGAAAGTAAAAATAGTTTTGCTTACCTCGCCGAGTTTTACAAGACCTCCAGTTAATGTGGGGGTCCAAACGGCTGACCTGGTTATGATTGCCTACCTGGTCGGCAATTCACCAAGTTGCTCTTGGGCTCACCGAGTTTTACAAACTCCAATTTCAAGTTGTCTTGAGCCCAATGGCGGTCCAAGTCGTGCTCTCCGACCTCTTCGGTTAGTCGCCGACTAGACTTTTAGCTCGCCAACCTGCACTTTTCAAACACATTCCATACTTTGACCTGCACAATCAGACACCATTATTTCTAACTTAAAAAAGAAAGCAAATAAAACTTGGGTTGCCTCCCAAACAGCGCCATAGTTAACGTCGCGGCACGACGCAACTCCACGCTCAAACCTCAGTCTTGGGGTTAGCCATAGTGTCAATAGGCAAACCCTCTTGTTGTCTCGGGTTTAAATGGGACGAGATATGACCCATTTGGGTCTCTAACTGCTTGATAGAGATGGAATGGGAGGTAGTTGTCTGGATAAGGGTCGACACATCTTCTTTCCTCTCTTTCAAAGTCTTGTCCGACCCCACAACTTTGTTGAGGATATGAGAAACCATATCCTCCGACAGGCCACCTTCCGAGTCCTTTAGCTTTTGGCGCTCATGGGGAGGCACATACTTATCCTTCTCCCCATCCTTCTAATTGGGATTTTGATGCCTCAATTCTCTATCACGATATCTCCAAAATTCATCCCTGCTCCAACCTTGGTTACCACCCTACCTCGGGTAGTTTGAACAATAACCACCACATTGGTTGGCTAGGAAATTCACCTCCTCATTATACAAAGCTTTGAACTTGGCTTCTTCGGGATTTGCACACCCAACACCCACCGGATTGACACTTCGAGCACCAGCTCCCATGACAGTTTTAGACAAAATGTCAAGTTGTGTCATGATCTTGGCCATGTTCTGGTCCCTCTCTTGGTCTTTTTCCATTTGCTTCTTGGTCAATTTGAATGTGAGAGGAGAGACCTAGTCTTCACTAGTGTACCATGCCCGATTGATTGTGGTCATGCCATCCAAGAGCTTATCTGCTATCACATAAGGTTGTTTATCAAACCTCCAAGAGAAAGGTGGTCAGCAACACCCTTGTTTACCGAGTCAAGACTCCGGTAAAAATACTGCAGCAGCACGTTGTCAGGCAATCCATGAGTTGGGAATTGAAGCACCAACTTCTTGAATCGCAACCAAGTTTCATGAATTGGCTCGCTTTCCAAACGCTTGAAGCTCTGAATGCTATCCCGAAGTGTCATCATCTTCAAGGGAGGGAAAAATCGCACTTGAAATGCATTAACAAGCTCTTCCCAAGAAGTGATTGAGTCTCGTGGCAATTCAGCCAGCCACCTACACGTTTTTCCTATCAGAGAGAACGGGAACAATCTTAGCTGGACCGGCTCTTGGGATATATTCTTGAAAGATAATGGTCCGCAAACATCAACAAAATTTCTAATATGCTCATGGGGATCCTCATGAGCCAAACCACCGAACATCCCCTTCAATTGCAAGATTTGAAGCATAGTGCTAGTAATTTGGAACACCGCATTCCCTTCAACAGGCGGCAAGGGAATGGCACCAATTCCACCCATAAGATGATGGTCATTAGCGTTAGGCTCATTGATATCGTTGAGGTTGCCAATGTCGTCTTGGTGGCCTACTTGGCTACCATTGCTTCCGTTCACACTCATACTTCCTGTTTCAAAACACAAATAGCCAAACCAAAACTAAAATAAGTAAGTTCAACTATGACTAACAAGAACAAAATTCAACTCAACTAAAAATTATCAACCAACACCACTCCCCGGCAGTGGCGCCATTTTGATTTCACGTATCAGGACACTTCTTCCAATTCTAAGAGCCAAAGATCGTTAGTAAGTAATTTAACCCAACTAAATGAGTTGGGGTAGAATCCCACAGGGAATAGTACGTGTTTGAGAATCAATAGACAAGTATGAATATGCTCAAGTCACTCATATGAATAAACATTGTCGAATAAAAACATAATTCAAATTAAGGGTGACACGAATGTCAAATATCAGGAGGGATTTAATTGTAATTATCAACTACGACAACAACAAATAACACAAAAATAACAATATTGAGACGAGTTCTTCGGATGTGATTCGATTATGGACTAATTTAGACAAATGGGTAATTGCAATTGTTAGTAAATAGTTGTAAATCAGTTAATAAGCTAGACTTTAATGGGGATAAACTTTCTCTCGAACAATTTACCCCGAATCAAGTTTGTTTCTCCCGAACACCAACAAGCAATCAATTAAGAACAACCTATGCCTTAGTCCATTCACTCTCTCGAGCTAAATGTGTGAAAAGGGTTGAGGATTCACTCTCTCGAGCTGAACCCATGACAACCCAATACCCACAAACCATCAATTCAATAATCTTGGTTTTAAAACATCTCTCTCTCTCGCAAGCCAGAAACACGAAGTCAGGACTGCATTTGCAAGTACAACCCTTTTAATTTCAACCACAATTACTGACTGAAATCACTTCTAAACAACATTTATACTAACAATTAGCAATACCCAGCAGCTAAATCAACTCATAATCACACCCCAAGAATTAAGGTTTTCGCTAGACATCATAAAAAGATAGAAATCGTTACAAAATTTTGTTCCCATCAACTTGGTAAGATTAATTTCATCTTTACAAAGGTCCAAGTTGAAGAATCTCAAAGACCCACTTTCAATTTCTCAAAAATGGAAAACTTCAATTCTTCAAAGCTAAGGAAAAATATTTTCTCAGAACTCTCAGTTCAAACTCAAAAATTCTATCAAAACTTGATTATGTCAAAGATAGATTCTAAACATAATTTTTGAAAATGTAGTAATAGTCGCCAAAAACATGTTGCGAAGGACAATTTGACGTAGTAAGTCAGGATCGCCGATCCATTCGGCGATCTGCCCTTTGGTCAGTTCCATCACCTTTTTTCTTTGGTCTTCAGCATTCTCAAGTTCTGTAACTTTGGGTGATCTAACACTGCATCGCGGAACCATTCGGTGACACGCCGACTGCTCTTTTCTATCACCGACTTGATTTTCCCCTTCAGGGCTTTGCACACTGGAACTTTAGGCTAGATCATAGCCATTCGGTGACTCACCCAATTGGTTAGGCGATCAATATGCCTTCTTTTCTTCATTCTTTCAGCTACTTTGTTCTTTTTTGCTCATTAGTGTCCATGCTTTGCTCCTCAATCTAAATACCTGGAAATCAAGGATTTACATCAGTTATTGGCACAAAATAAGCATTTGAGGACACTAAATCTATCCAAATAAAGCCCTAAATGAGTCCAAATCGTGGACTCATCAGTGTTATCCATTTTCATCATATCATCCATAATATTCACTACCTCTATCCAACATGATTATTTTCACCTTTCTATCTAATTGTCTTTCAACCTCTGTAATAAAAACCTCTAAGGCATTTATCGCTTGAGATTTTTCATGCAACAAATAGACATACCCATAACGTGAAAAATCATCAATAAAAGTGATAAAATATTTTCTTTACTAAAAGATGCAATATCAAAAGGACCACATATATCAGTGTGTATAATTTCAAGAAGTTGTGTGCTTTTTGTGGCTCCTTTCTTTGTGTGTCTTGTTTGTTTACCTTTAATACAATCCACACAAATGTTAAGGTTTTGTAAAATCCAAATTTGAAAGAATTTCGTTCTTAACTAATCTTTCCAATCTTTCTTTGGATATGTGACCTAAACGTTTGTGCCACAAGAAAGCAAATTGTTCATTCACCAAACTTCGTTTGGTTCCAATAATATGATGTAGAGTTAAGAGTGTTTTGGCAAATAGATTATCAAGATTCATTTTGTATAAGTTATCACAAAGAGTACTACCAGTACCAATGAGATAATTATGATTAAATAAACTAAAGCATCCATTACCGAAATTAAAAGAGTATCCAGTCTTATCTAACTTACACAAAGAAACTACATTTCTCGAAAGAGAAGGTACATAACGAGTTTCAAGTAAATCTAAGTGACACCCAGTATTAAGGATCAAACGGTAAGTCCCTATAGTTTTAACTGAAGCCTTCATTCTATTCCCCATATACACATATCTTTTGTTCTGGTTTATAGTTTGTGTTGTAAGGAATCCCTGCATCGTATTAGAAACATGAACAATACAACCAGAGTCAATCCACCAAGTATTATGAGGAACTTCAGTTAGATTTGATTCGAGACTTGTAAAAGCACTAGGCTTACCTTTCTTCTCGAGCCATGCATTAAATTTCAGGCAATCTTTCTGAAAGTGTCCAGATTTTCCACAGAAACGACACTTATCATTCTTGTGTTCCTTCTTACATACTAGAGAGGAGGACTCATTAACATTATGGTGCCTCTGTTTTCCCTTTGCATGTTTATTTTCTTTCTTTCCAACTCCTTGATGACTTACAAAGTGGATGGAGTGGGTTCCTTGATTCTTGAGCCTTACTTCCTCCTGAAACAACATTTCGTGCAATTCATGCACGTTCCATTTGTCTTTCATGGTGCTGTTGTTCATTTGGAAAGGACCGTACTCAGACGGTAATGAGTTGATGATGAATTGTACAAGGAAATTTTGTTCCACTTCCATTCTCGAAGACTTATGTCTTGCTGCTACGTTTGTCATTTCAATGACATGCTCATGCATGGTACGTGAACCATCAAACTTCATGGTGGTCAAAGTACCCATTAGTGTCCCAGCAAGACACTTATCAGTAGTTTGAGAGGATTCTTCCACAAGTTTCAGAAAATCTTTTGCATTTTCAATGTTGGGAAGAGTAGTCTTAATGTTGACCGCAATATTCATTCACATAAACATTATGCTTAATTTGTTAGATAGATCCCAGTGCTTATAATAGGACCTTTCTTCAGTACTGCTAGTTTCAGTACTAGCAATTGGCTTCTCAATGTAAAGTACAACATCAAGATCTAAAACTCTGAGATGTAATTTGATCTGTTCGCACCAATATGAGAAGTTAAGACAGTTAAAGGTCGTAATAGAGGCAGAGTGCGAATGAAGAGCAAATGCTGCAAATATAATATGTTTATTTGTTAATACTTTGAGTTATGAATTTTAAACATACTATCAAATTCATAAATGGTTTATAAATTCTTAAATATATATTGATGTCCTCCTTTGGGCGAAACATCAAAATACAACTTTAGACATAATGATGCTTAAATGTAAATTTAACGTAATTCAGTAATTTTTAATGTGTTAATCAATAATATTTATTATCTTTGGATAAATAAATAAAACTAGCAACACATCTAAATTATCTCCTTAGTGTTCAATGGTTATAAAAATAAAATAATCAAGTTTTGGGTGATTCGTAAATATCTTATAACCAAAAACTTCAATATATCCATAAGTGTTATATCGGTTATAAGCATCAAAATAATGGATAATTGAATATATGTTAAATCATTATTATTTTGAATTAATTCTTCAAAGATTAGACCAATTTGGTGATTAACTAATCTCATATACATAATTCCAAAATAAAATATATCATAATAGTGAATAATTATTTCCATTAATACCAAACACTTTTATAGGGAAAAATTAGTACAATAATAAGGGATAATAATGTTATGCACATATGAATCATTATATCTATACAGTGATGTTATCAAGCAAAACAAATTATGGATCAACACTTCACTATTTAATTCACATGATTTCTTTTGAAGGTCATTACAAAAAATTATTTCCTTAATAATACCCATTACCATTTTCAAATAAATAAAATATTAATTCTATGAAAAATCACAAGTTCTTAAACCTGGCTCCTGATACCACATGTAAGGATTTAAAGGATTGTGAAAACATAAACAATCTAAGCATTTATAAATTCTATCAATTATTCATGATCGTAGAACTACATGATTTTCACATAAATCTATTACTATAATAATTCAGTCAAGAATACATACCCAAATCAGCCATAGTGCTTTTCGAGAATCTTGACTTGAATTGAGCGGAAGTCTTTTCTTTTCGTTCTTCAGAAGTTGTTTCTCTCTCTTGCCTTATACTTTATAAATAACTTTGATGGATAAGACTATAGCTTTATGGTAGAGAGAGGACCCTTTAAATAAGAGTGTTTTTAACATGATTCCCACCTTTCCATTATGGTGAGTAGTGGAGATGGTGGGTAGTTTTAAAACTACCGAGTAACTCCCCATTTAATGGGTATTTGGAAGAGGTAATGGGTAGTTGGAAGACTTAATGGGTAGTTGGAAGTTACTTAGTAACTTCCACACTTCCCCACTTCTCCACTCATATTTTGAATTTAACTCATAATAATTATTAAACCAAAATATATTTAGTGGGAAATAGAAATTTACATTGGTATCCCCTTGAATATGTTTTAAAAGTATCCTTTTGGTATCTATCAAGTGTTACACAAACTAAAACTCGATAATGGAATAATATAATGATTCATGAGATTAAATTTCAAAAAAAATTGGAAGAGTTTAAATGAGTGATAACTATCAAACCCCTTTATTTTTACCTTTTCGATTAACATGCAAAATTGGCCAGAGTAAATGTGTCATTTAAGCTATTTTACCTAAAATTTGTAAAACCAAAACTAGTGTTATATTACATGAATAAAAAAATTAAAAAATATATGATGACTGATAGTTATGATGGCTAGCTATAGTGCTAGTGGATGTCAATTAAGAAAGATGTATTGAGTAATTCTTGTGTTGTGGATAGTAGCAAATGATGGTGGTGGTGGTAGAAGTTGATGGTAGTAGTTTGGTTGTGGTTGATAGTTAGACAATATATAGTCATGACTAATAGTTGTGGTGCTTGATGGTGTTGGTTGACAATATTTAGTTATGACTTAGGATTGTGATTGTTAATATTGTTCAATGATTTTTTTTATAGTAATGGTTGGCGCATGCAAATAATATTTTTTAAATAGTGGGTGGTGGTGGTTTGTTGGATTATTGTATTGATTGGTAGTGCTAGTCATTAAAAATGGTGATTGTGGGTAGTTTATAGTGGTAGTTGATAATAATGGATGGTAATTGATAATGAAGGGGCATGGCGAAAGCGGTGAGGTGAATAAATGAAATTGGTGAACTGCTATCTTTTAAGAAATCTATGCACAGACTTGTTAATGATATTAGACTTTGATATAGATCTTAATCGATCATTGCTATGCATACCCATTTAATACTTGTATCGTCAAGAATGTACTTCATGGTGAAGGAAAGATACATTCTTACTTGTTGAGACTTGATTGATTGGTGTTAAATCTTAATTATGTGTAAATAGATGAGACCTAAATTTTATTATTCACTAGTAGATATCACCTATATTTTTTTTCTTCGGTGTGATATCTTCAGTTAAGTTTGAATTTATGCTACAAAATAGTATGTCCTTTGAGCCATCTTTCTTCCATACGATACTTAGCACCTTCACTGACCATAATTTTACATGAATGGACCAATAGATCTATAAAACAACCAATGACATGAACAAACTATCTTAACTGATCTTCTGTTATATCCGTTATACTAATAATAACAAGATATCATCTTTTCACATACTAGTGTAATGAACAACATGGTGGTTTTGGAGTTTTGAAACTTATTACAAGTACTAGTTAGATGGATCCAAGCTTTTTGTGATTCTTTTCTTCTCTTTATCTAACCATTTTCTTTTATCTTTCTATTTGAAGAATGCAAGTTCTAGTAAATCTATGTTAGAAAAGAGGAGATCGATCATCTCACGTTTGGCCAAATTTTTTAAAAAAATTGTAGCTAAGGTGAAAATTAATTTAATTGGTGATAGACCTAGACGTTGTGCGTACTTTCAATAGTTTCTTTAGATAAAGAAGCTTTTAAAATTTATCCTCCCCAAAAAATATTACCTGTTTAGAAAGAAATTTACACTTAGAATAAAATTTTATATCATGCATACAATGTATTTAATGAATCTTAAGAGATGCATGACCACAACCATAATTGATATTGTTGCGAAATGAATAAGATTGACGGATATTCATCCTTTTTTTTATATTTTTTTGGATATTCTAGAACTTTGATTAAGTTCATAAAATGTTACTTGATACATACATACAAATTAGCAACATGTGAACAAATTTCATCTTCTTTGTTTCATGCAACATTAATAGAAGTTCCAATATCTTTTATCGCAGATGCTGAATCAAAAGTCGATGTTTTTGAGGTAAGCCTTTTGAAATTCTCCAATTATGATTTATTTAATTTATTCTCTTTTAAGTCATGTACAATTTTTTTTTGATGGATTCTTGAAACACTTTTTAATATTTATTAGTATGTTATGAAATAAAGTGATACGATCTTCTCTAGAGTTAAAACATTTGTCATACAGATAAAAATAAGTTAAATATTTACTCCTTCCTTTTCAATTTGTGTGATATAGTATTACTAGAGACAATGTTTAATTAAACATAAATAAAATATTTTTTTTGGGACCGATTAAAAACAAAAATGTTTCCTATAAACTAGAATATAGTTCTTTTAAAAGTTATCTAATAAGTTTAAATTCAATTATTCAATTGTGCCATATTGTTAGTGAAGTCCTACATTCATGTAAAAAGTGAAACCACACGAAATTTAGAAATTTACTATGATATCACCTAGGTACAACATCGAATGAGGTCATTCTATAATCATAAAAATAAATATAAAACTAAAATAATAATTTCAATTAAAAAGTTAAAGGCCTCTTTATTTTTCTGATTATTTATAAGACGTCAAAATTTGAGTGCATATTTGAATGATAAGATGTGCATGAATCAATGAATAGAAATCTCAACACTAAGATTATGTATTAACATCTAAACATTGAATAATAATACTACTTATTAGTGTACATATTAATACATAAAAATGATTTCTATATTGAAAAAATTAGTAATTATAAATTTTATGAAAAATGGCTTAAATGGCACTTCAACTATGATCAAATTTACTGTAACAAATTCATACTTTATGGGGGACCTAGTTTACCTGAATACAGTGTGAATGAGAGGAATTTTATTTTTATAAGTGAGAAACCAACTTATTTTCCTAGAAAATATTTTTGTGGAAAATATTTTCCTTCATACCAAATTCACCCGAGTAAAAATTTGGAATAATGTAAGTGCATTCTAATGTTTTGACTTGTGACATATACAATATTAAGTTTATCATATAGTGGTATTCTTTTTGGTAATAAACATGTATTTTATATACCAAAAGAATTATGTATAAATCATAAAATAAAACAAAAATGAATTGGATTTAGATATAGTGTCAATCTCTACCAACATCAAACCATCAAATTTCATACTATTAGAACAATAAATACAAACACCATAGGGAATAGAAATTCAACTTAGTAATTCCTATAGCAAGTCATGACTTCAAAACACTCCTAGCAACTGACTCGTGGAAGATCAAAATAGTGAGTACTGTTGAAGTCTACTCTTTTATGAGAATACTCTATTGTTCCTCTCCAACAAAATCAAATGCACATGATCAACTAACAAAATTGAAACATTTAAGAAGAGGCAACTTTCTCATTTTTATTTGATATCAAATATATTATCTTTGCAAATTTGGGCATAACTCTCCTTGAATTACTCGGTCAGGATAAAAGTGTTTCGCACACTTTTAGTTTATTGAAAATGAACATAAGCAACAAAAGAGTGTAAGTGTGTGATAATGACCGAACTCCTTTATTTTTTCAACTACTGATCAACACGCGTTTACATACACCATAAATAAAGTTTAGGTTTTTTTACTAATCTCTCCAAATAATTTTAAAAAAATATGTTTAAACAAAAATATCCAGGGGAGTCATAGGACCCTCAGAAAGTACGAGTTTGTTACAACAAATCCAACCATAATATAGGTGTCACTTAAGCCATTTTCGATAAAATATAATGAGAGAAAATTAATATAATACTACATCAACAAAATATTTTTATAAAATTATATGGTTATTGGTAATTGTGATGGCTAGTGATAATCGTTATGAATGTTAGTTAAGGATGGTATATTGACTAATGATAGTGTAGTGGATAATAGATATATTTTTAATGATTGTAGTAGAAGCTAACGGCAATAGTTTTGTGGTGGTTGATAGTTGGATGATAATTGTAGGAAATGGTGACTGTGAATGATGATGATGATTGAAAAGCCGTTTAGGGGAGTAAACAAAATTGAGGTGTTGATAAGAAGGAAGTATCCGCTAAATTACGATGCTAGTAGTGACAGGAGAACATGATAAACATATAATCTAGTTCATAATAATCTAATATGAATTTAATCGATTATGAATATGATAGGAAGGAATAATTGAAAATAAAAATCTGCATAATAAAGAACATGACTACATACATGCTTGATGAAATGATAAAAAACTACGAAACTTTAACCTTATATATACTTAAAGATATAGAAATAATTGAATTAAGAAGAATAATATGGGAAAAAATATTTAATGATAACGAATCAGAAGATATATTAAATCAACAATGGTATGAAATAGACCTACATGATTTAGACCTCGAAAGAATAGAATGGTATGATTTAGAAATAAATTAAGTTTAAAATGAACTACGAATATTTACCATATTGGACAGAATCTATGGAAGATATAAAACTATTAGAACAATTAATGAAGGAAAATTTATATATGTA
>NW_006239171.1:451760-451938 GCF_000226075.1 Solanum tuberosum
AACAACTATCGAAAGAATATTACAATAAATATTATTATATTTTACCATGAGTTCCGCACCAAAAAATATTAAAATAAATTACTCACCTACCACACTACCACCTACTACACTACCACTTCCATGAATTCCACTACCGCACCGAAAAATGGTATCAGAGCTATGGATAATAAGAAACATA
>NW_006239171.1:455993-459894 GCF_000226075.1 Solanum tuberosum
TAAGTCTATTTTGCCTATGTTCTAATTCTTGTCTTTTCGCTATAATTATTTAAGTAAGTTTTTCTTTATATTCGTTATTTTGCTATTCATTGTATCTTTAAATATTGAATATATTTATATTCTATTTTAGATATATTTTCTATTAAATTGATCTAATTTTTCGTTATGAGTTTTTTGTGATATTTGAGTTCTTTATATTCCGGATATAATTTGTTTAATTTTCTTCTCATTTTTCTTAACTTTCTACTAGTATGTTTCTTACTATGTTTCTTATTATCCATAGCTCTGATAAGTTTTGTTGTATTAATGATTGATGTCAATAATAATTGTAAATAGTAGCTCGTGTTACTATTTACTTGTTGTAGTGATTTATTGTGTTGGTGGTTGAGGATGGTAGTTGTGAGTGGTTGATGGTGGTTTTTAATAATGGTGTACTATAATGATGGCAATTGATAATGATGGAGTAGGGCGATAAAGGTGAATGGATGAAATTGGTGAGCTTTTATCATTTTAGAACCTTTCACTATACATGTTAATGGTATTAAAATTAATTCAGCTATGAAATGATAAGTGTTTTGAGATAACTTTCTTCCATATGATATTTAACACCTCCACTTACTATAGTTTCAAAAAAAATTGAACTTATTCAGCTATATATAAAACAAGCTATCTCATATGATCTTCTCTTATTTCATCCCTCTACGTACAAAATTTGTACACAATTATTTTGACTAGTCAGATAGATCTAAGCTTTTCATGATTCTTTCCTCTTTTATCTATTATCCTTTTATTATTTTTCGATTGCTAGGATGCAATTTCTAGTAAATCTAGGTCAGAATAGAGGAAATTAATCATCTTAGGTTTGACCAAATGAAGCAATAAATAATATTTCTATGGTGGAAATAAATTTAATTTTGATAAATTTTGAGGTTGAGATCGCTTTTAACAATTTCATTAGAAAGAAAAGTTCTGATCAAGGATGGAACTTTTCATCTCATATCTAATCAGTTAGTCAATCTTAAGAGATGCCTAACCATAACAATCATTGAACTTTGTTACAAAATCAATAAAATTGATGGACAGTTTTTTTTGGCATTTTAGTGCTATTATTAAGTTTTTGAAATGATATTTGACACAAATATCAAAATTACTAGAAATCGAGCAAATTTTAATACCTAGAGTGATCCAACAAAATGGCGTCTAGGAAAAGCAAACAGAACTTACCATTTAAATTAACCGTACAAATACGTCAGAAATAGTTATAGGCCTGACCTAACAATCAAGGTAGAAGTAGAAGTTAGTTATTTTGTTTTCCATAAAATACAAGAAGCCAAAATGGAGAAAATGAAAAAAATAAACAACAAAATCATCTACTCTTATTTAGAAGCAATAAACTTCTTATTATGTTGGCCAGACCATGATCCTTTAGAGTATAAAATGTTGAAGCTCCAATATCTTGATGTACAAAATGTTGATGCTCCCACTACATTCAGATAATTACCTTTTGTGAATGAATTTTTGATAATTTTGAATTTCTTAAGTACAATTTTTTTGGTTGTAGAATGAGATGATCATACAAAAAAATATGCATTACATGCATACTTATACATTTGAGCAGAAAAGACAAAACTAGATTATCAAGAATACTTCTCGTCCAACTGATTCAATAATCGATTATGTAAGTTCCTTTTGAATAATATATATGTTTTCCTGGAAACAAAATTGGTTGAGTAAGTTGTCATTGGCTACATGGTGAAAACATAAGTATTTAATAATTGTTGACAAACAGGTCTACTGATGAGTCCTAGATTCGGACTCATTTAGGACTTTATTTATAATGATTTAGTGTCCTTAAATGCTTGTTTTGTGCCAATAACTGATGTAAAACCCTTGATTTCTAGGTATATGGATTGAGGAGCAACGCAAGGACACTAATTTGAAAAAAGGAACAAAGCAAGCTGGAAGACTGAAGAAAAGCGAGCCTGGTGATCGCGAAGTCTACTTGGCGAGTCGCCAAATGGCTATTTGACCACCTTAAGTTCCAGTGTGCCAAGCCCTGAAGGAGAAGACCAAGCTGGCGAGAGAAAGGAGAAATTGGCGGATCACCGAGAGGTTCCGCGATGTAGTGTTGGATCGCCCAAAGTTATAGACCTTGAGGATGTTGAAGGCCAAGGCAGATGGGCGATGGAAGTGACCAAAGGGTGGGTCGCCGAGTTGATCGACAAGCCCGACTTACTGCGTCGAGTAGCTCTTCGCAGCACATTTTTGGCGACTATAAATATATTTTTGAACATTTAGTCTAGTATCATTATTCATTCTGAAGCATATAAAATTTTCAATATATCGAATTGAGACAAGTTTTCTCTAGTTTTCCCTAAGCTTTGGAGATTTGAAGTTTTTCACTTTTGAGAAATTGGAAGTGGCTCTTTGAGATTCTTCGAATTCGAACACTGTAAGAACGAAATTAATCTTACGCAGTTGATGGAAACTCAATTTGGTAACGATTTTTATATTTTTATGATGTCTAGCTAAAACCCCAATTCTTGGGGTGTGATTACGTGATTATGGGCTGATTTAGTTTATGGGTACTGCTAATTGTTAGTTTAAATGCTGTTTAGAAGTGAGCTCAATCAATAATTGTGCTTTTATTTAAGAATTGTAGTTGTAAATGCAGTTCTAACTTCCTGTTTTTGGCTTGCTCGAGAGAGAGGTATTAAAACCAAGATTATTGACTGATGGTCAGTGGGTACTGAGTTGTCATGGGTTCAACTCAAGAGAGTGAATCCTAAACTCAATCCCACATATTCAGCTTGAGAGAGTATATAGACTAAGATGTAGGATGGTTTTATTTTGCTTGCTTGTTGATGTTCGAGAGAAATCAACTTGATTCGGAGTAAATTGTTCGAGAGAAAATTTTTTCCCTCTATGTATTAGTTTACTCACTCATATACATCTATTTCCTAACAGTTGCAATTACCTATTTGTCTATATTAGCCTACAATTTAATCACATCCCAAGAACCTGTCTCATTATTGTTATTTCGTATTGATTTCCACTGTCTGTAGTTGATAATCAAAAAACCAAAACCCCCTATTATTTCATATTCGTGTCACCCCCTGATTTGAATTATGTTTTTACTCGACAAATTTTATTCATATGACTGAATTGACCATATTCATACTTCTCGATTGATTCTCAAACACGTACCTCCTTGTGGGATTTGACCCCAACTCATTTAGTTGTGTTATATACTGATTAACGATCATTGACGCTAAGAATTGGATGAAGTGTATTTGATAACGTTATTCAATCAAAATGGCGCCGTTGCAGGTGAGTGGTGTGTTGGGTTTTAAAAGGTGTGAATGAAAAATGAAGAGTTGCGACTTTTATGAAGAGTTGTGACTTTTATGAAGAGTTGTGACTTTTATGAAGAGTTGTGACTTTTATGAAGAGTTGCAACTTTTATGAAGAGTTGTGACTTTGATGAAAAGTTGCGACTTTTATGAAAAGTTGTGACTTTTATGAAAAGTTGCGCCTTTTATGATAAGTTGTGACTTTTATGAAAGGTGGTGACCTTTCCGAAAGATTGTGACTTTTCCAAAGGTTTGTGACCTTTCCGGTAAGGCACAATAAGAATCTTTTCACACTACCCTTTGTTTTCTATAAATTGAGGAATTTCCTCTCATTTTAAAAATAGATTTTTTCTGGACTTCTTTTACTACTAAATTTAGTATTTTAAGTGTACTTTACTGCCGTTGAGTGGCTCGCTGACACCAGCGTTTTGGGTATCAATACACTGGTGATTGAGATCATTCTATCCTGGGAGGACATATTCCAAATCAAACCTCGGATACTAGAGGGGAATAATTTCCTTAAGGGGACATTGTGCATTCAGTGGGCT
>NW_006239171.1:465950-466105 GCF_000226075.1 Solanum tuberosum
GCAGAGCGTAGCATGAGTACCAAAACAACAGGTACCCAGTAGGCATCATAGGCCGACTGAGTAAGATAAGCAAAAGTGAACTGAAATGCAAATAAAGGTTCAAATCAAGGGCAAAAGTGTAGTAAATGGGGGTATGTACACGAGCGTACAGGCAA
>NW_006239171.1:466205-474112 GCF_000226075.1 Solanum tuberosum
GGTGTTAATAGTGAGATTGGTTCAATCTTGAGTAATCATATTGGAAGTTGGTTGATCTTCCCTAGGAAATAAACTTTTGGGTTCAAAGTGAATCCTCAAAAGGAAAATGAAAGTCGGTGGAACTGTTGACAGATATAAAGCAAGACAAAAACAAGGTCTTGATCTTTTCGACACATAATCGCCAGTAACTAGAATTACATTCATTTGGAAGTTAGTTTTATTAGCTGTGGTATATGACTTCCAAATTCATCAAATGAATGTGAAAACAACTCTCTTAAATGGAGAATTGGAGGAAGAAATTTACATGGAACAACCCGAGGGTTTTGTGGTTCCTGGCAAAGAAAAGAAAGTGTGCGAACTTGTTAAGTCACTTTATGGACTAAAACAAGCGCCCAAACAATGACATAAGATATTTTACCAAACTATGTTGGTAAATGGATTTAAGTATTGATGTATTGGATTGTGCTAAAGTATTGAGAAGTATTGATGTATATCACGAAGTGTGCGCGATCAGATATAACATTTGCTATTAATAAACTGAGTCGGTTCACTAGTGATCCCAATCGAACTCATTATATGACAATGAAAAGAGTTTTGGAGTATTTAAGAAATACTTAAAACTATGTCTTGCATTTTAACAATATCCAACAGTATTGAAAGGATATAGTGATGCGAATTGGATCACCGGACAAATGAAGTGAAATCCACGAGTGGATTTGTATTTTCTCTTGGTAGAGGAGCAGTCTCTTGAAAATATTATTTTAAAAAAAAAAGAAAAAAAAAGGACATGTATCCCTAGCTCTAGATAAGGTCGGTGAATAAGTTGAAAGTCTCTGGAATTTCTTGATAGATATTATTTTTGGCCCAAACCTTTGGCATCAGTATGCATACACTTTGATAGTCAAGGTGCTATACGTAGGGTATGGAGAATGATGTATAACAGAAAGTCTAGTCATTTAGGACATAGATAAGATACCGTTAGAAAACTACTCTCTAGTGGAATTATCAGAATTGACTATGTAAAGTCAAAGGATAATGTATCGGATCCACTTACAAAAAGGCCGAACTAGAGAGAAAGTTTAAAGATCATCTAAGGGAATGGGTTTACGGCTTAGGACAAGTCATCATGGCGGTAACTCTATCTAGTAGATTGGAGAACCCAAGAGCTAGATTCAAGGAGAAAACAAAGTTGTGACTGACGGTTCGGCATTGTCAAAAACTCAATCCATTCTCATGACGAAGACAATGCTCAGGAACAAGGATACAACATTAAGGCTAGTTAATGAGTTACTAATGCTTAATGTTTTTAATGATTTGCTAGGTTTGGCAGATTTGACCAAATAGTGTATCTATGCGATAACACGGTTAAAAATCACCTAAGTAGGTGTGAAGTGTAAGCCGCTTATAAGAGAATTTTTGTCAAAAGCCTATTCTCTATACACTCATGAAACCAGGAGGTGTTCATGGCTGAAAACGAACACAACCGTAAGAACCATAAACGGTAAAGGGTTAATTGTGTGACATATGGTTGTCTAGGTATACACCAAAGCTCGACGGTTCAAAAGATATCGCATCTACCGATTGACCGAGTATATCCGACATATGTTCACTACGGAAAGTCCAAGGGGAAACCTACTTATCCAGATGCAATTAATTCTTGCTTGTAAAGTACACATATTTGTCCATTTCTTTGTCTTGCAGTCATTCCCCATTCATGCGGGGGATTGTTGGGTTTTCAAAGGTGTGAATGAAGAGTTGCGACTTTTATGAAGAGTTGCGACTTTTATGAAAAAGTTGTGAATTTTATGAAAAGTTGTGACTTTTATGGAAAGTTGTGACTTTTATGAAAGGTGGTGACCTTTCCGAAAGATTGTGACTTTTCCAAAGGTTTGTGACCTTTCCGGTAAGGCAGAATAATAACCTTTTCACACTACCTTTTGTTTTCTATAAATTGAGGAATTTCCTGTCATTTTAAAAATAGAATTCTTTTGGACTTCTTCTACTACTAAATTTAGTATTCTATGTGTACTTTACTGTTGTTGAGTGGCTCGCTGACACCAGTGTTTTGGGTATCAATACACTGGTGGTTGAGATCATTCTATCTTGGGAGGACATATTCCAAATCAAATCTTGGATACTAGAGGGGAATAATTTCCTTAAGGGGACACTGTGCATTCAGTGGGCTTGATCTTCTTTCTCTTTTTCCAGATTCTGGTATGTGTTACATATTTTAAATTTGTGAATTAATTTATGTTCTTCTTGTTCTTTCACTAGTTTATTAAACTTTGGTTAACTTCGTGTTTCTGCAAAGTTTATTAGAATCAGTAAGATTCTTTAAACATAGATTGACAACAATTCTTCTTTAAGGAAAAAAAATATTTCGTATATATTTTCTAATCTGTTTCTGATTATAGTTTCTCTACTAGTTTTAATTTTCTAGTTGTGAAAATGTTCTTAAACTTTATTGTGTCTTACCTAGTTCTTGAAAGTTTTGTTCTAAGTATCTTAGATATACAAGATGAGAAACAATCTTAAGGAAATTATTATACTGTTGGTATTTCTTGTATTCTACTGATTGAGAGAAACAACTCAAGGATGTAAAAGATTAATGTATTACTTCTCCAGAATTCGGTTCTTTGTTTAGCAAGGTCGATGTGAGAATGTACATAAAAATTGGTGCTATTCCGGTTAAAGATTACACCAGGTAACCTTCTTATTATTTATCTAAGGAGGAAAATAGTTTCTAAGAGTTAACAATTTTGACTTTTTATCATGTGAATCTTTAGAAAAAGATCTGCAAACCATTTGTTGTGGAATGAATTTTGCTTGGCAAATAGTGTTGCCTTTAAAATTCTTTAGTTTGCAAAATGAGAGATGCACATTTTTGTTTGATATAATAGTATGTTAAAATGTTATAGTTGGAAGACTATTTGAAAAGAAAAACATTTCTATGTGATAACGAATATGTTTAATTATGTTTGGAGAAAAAAAAACTTTTGTAGTTTTGTACTCTGAAAACTTCACATAATAAGTCAATATTGTACTTTTGAGTTTCTATAAACTTCACTGTTGTATAGAAACAAATTGTACAAAAAAAATTGTCTTTATTGTTAGTATTCTAAATACGAAGTGGTATGTCTATTTGTGATAGAGGGTAAAAATATCAGTGACTCAGAGTTTGTGATTTTGTGCCTCTATGGGAAATGAACTTTGACACTATGTAAAGATTGTCAAAGAGAATTGAAGCAATATAATTCTTTTGTAGAATAATATTTCCAAAAGAGATTTCATACTGCCAATGACATTTTGATAGTTTGGAAAAATATGTGGAAAAACTATTTTCAAATACTTGAAAAATATTTTTGAGATCACATTTTAAATGTGGGGGTTCTTTGCTTATGATAAGAATAATATTAGACTTGGTGTCTAATTTAATTTTTGAGAAAAAAATATGAAATTCAATGATACTTTTGTATTATGTTAGACCCACAAAATTCTTGGAGTATATTTGGTATTATGGTTGTTGAGTTTCTCTATTACTAGTATATGATGTGACTAGTATGAAACTACCAAATTATATATATACTTGTTCAAAGTAATTGTGTTCTTTTATGAAAAAGTGTCACTTCAAATGTTGTGATTTTTCATGAAAATATATGTCTATTATAATAAAAGTATTTGCATAGACATGAATATTGGTGAATAGTTATTCGTTATGTTTTGTAAAAGAAACATTTGTATTATATTGCCTTTATTGGACCTGATGAAACTTTGTTCACAGGTAGTTCTATAACAATCAAATTGAAAGTTATGGAAAGGACCTGCTGAAAAGGACATTTGACAAGGTGATGACTCTAAACAATGTTTGTGTCATACAAAATTGTAAGAAATAGGAACAAATATTTGTGAGAAAAAGCTACTTCGCGGAGAGCTTTTCAAACTCAATATTTTTATTTGTTCTTACTTCCTTGCGTCAAACTGTTTGTGACATGAACACTTGGGACTAACCTTGTAAGGAAAATTGATCAACTTAGAAGTTTTGTCTAACTTTGAGTGCAATAAATAAAAAATGTCAAGTTTGTGTCAAATCTAAGTATGCTGAGCATTCTTATAAATCTGTTGAAAGGAATTCTAATCCCTCAAAATTGATTTACACTGACATTTGTGATATGAAGTCAACACCATCTCATGGTGGAAAAAAAAGTATTTCGTAACTTTCATTGACAATTGCATTAGAAATAACTATGTCTATTTGCAGAATGGTAAGGATGAAGCAATGGAAACGTCTAGACAATATAATATTGAAGTTGAAAATCAGTTGGGAAAAAGATAAGAAGTAATAGGGATGGAGAGTATAAATCTCATTTTGCAGAAATTTGTTTGGAAAGTGAAATTATCCATCAAACTGCAGCCCTATTCACCTCAATCTAATGGAAAAAAAAACAGAACTTTGAAGGAATGATCAATGCATTACTTATAAGTTTTGGTTTACCACAAAACTTGTGTGGAGGAACTATCCTTACTGCAAAAGGGAACAACAAAAAGTTTTGCTTTTTCATAGAGAAAACAATGGAAAATTTTGTTTTTTCAGGACAGAATCTATTCCATATGAGAAATGGAAATGAAGGAAATCCAACTTGAAATATTTCAAAGTGTGGGGGTGTCTAGCCAAAGTCCAAGTTTCTATTCCTAAAAGGATTAAAATAGGACCTAAGAAAGTGGACTGTAATATTAGACTTGAGTAGTCTAGTGAAAGGTCTAAACGACCTTGGAAAGAATAAAAGGAGAATGTAATTAATAAAGATATTCCGAGGTGTAGTAAATGTCAAAGGACATCTACTTTCTTCGAATATGATTTTTTAACATTTTTTGTGTCTTCTGTAGACTCATACTTTTGGACAGATGGTGTTAATAGTGAGATTGGTTCAATCTTGAGTAATCCTATTGGAAGTTGGTTGATCTTCCCCAGGAAATAAACTTTTGGGTTCAAAGTGAATCCTCAAAAGGAAAATGAAAGCCGATGGAACTGTTGACAGACATAAAGCAAGACAAAAACAAGGTCTTGATCTTTTCGACACATACTCAACAGTAACTAGAATTACATTCATTTGGATGTTAGTTGTATGAGCTGTGGTATATGACCTCCAAATTCATCAAATGAATGTGAAAACAACTCTCTTAAAATGGAGAATTGGAGGAAGAAATTTACATGGAAACAACCCGAGGGTTTTAGGGGTTCCTGGCAAAGAAAGAAAAGTGTGCGAACTTGTTAAGTCACTTTATGGACTAAAACAAGCGCCCAAACAATGACATAAGATATTTGACCAATCTATGTTGGTAAATGGATTTAAGAATGATGGAAGTGAAAAATGTGTTTACATTAAAATCACTAGGTCATTGTTTGTTTGTATAATTGGTGATATGTTGACCATTAATAGAGACACTAAATGCTACTAAACGTATGCTAGAAAGCAAGTTTGGAATGATATTTTTTGGAGTTGCTGATGCGATCTTAGGTATAAGAATCCTTAGAACTCCATAATTTTTAGCATATTCGCGGTCTCATTGCATTGAAACGGTATTTGACTAGTTCAAATAATTGGATTTCAATATTGTCATGTCTCCAATAAATGTAAGCTTTGCATTTCAAAAGAGTGAAGGCAAAAGTGACTCGCAATTGGATTGTGCTACAGTATTGAGAATTATTGATGTATATCAGGAAGTGTGCGCGATCAGATATAGCATTTGCTACGAATAAACTGAGTCGGTTCACGAGTGATCCCAATCTAACTCATTACGGTTGTGTTCGTTTCAGCCATAAACACCTCCTGGTTTCATGAGTGTATAGAGAATATGCTTTTGACAATAATTCTCTTTGAAGCGACTTACACTTCACACCCACATAAGTGATTTCTAACTGTGTTATCGCGTAGATACACTATTTGGTCAAATCTGCCTAACTTTGCAAATCATTAAAAACATTAAGCTTTAGTAACTCATTAACAAGCCTTAATGTTGTATCCTTGTTCCTGAGCATTGTCTTCATCATGAGAATGGATTGAGTTTGTTGACAATGTCGAACCGTCAGTCACAACTTTGTTTTCTCCTTGAATCTAGCTATTGGGATCTCCAATCTGCTAGATAGATTTACGGACAAGATGACTTGTCCTAAGCCATAAACCCATTCCCTTAGATGATCTTTAAACTTTCTGTCTAGTTAGGCCATTTTGTAAGTGGATCCGATACATTATCCTTTGACTTTACATAGTCAATTATGATAATTCCACTAAAGAGTAGTTTTCTAACGGTATCATGTCTATGTCCTATATGACTAGACTTTCTGTTATACATCATTCTCCATACCCTACCTAATGCATCTTGACTATCAAAGTGTATGCATACTGATGCCAAAGGTTTGGGCCAAAAATAATATCTATCAAGAAATTCCAGAGTCTTTCAACTTATTCACCGACCTTATGTAGAGCACCTAGCTCAGAGATCATTGTAGAGCTAGGGATACATATCTTTTTTTTTCTTTTAAAAAAAAAAAAATATTTCCAAGAGACTCCTCCTCTACCAATTGTAAATACATATCCACTCGTGGATTTCACTTCATTTGTCTGGTGATCCAATTCGCATTACTATATCCTTTCAATACTGTTGGATATTGTTAAAATGCAAGACATAGTTTTAAGTATTTCTTAAATACTCCAAAACTCTTTTCATTGTCATATAATGAGTTCGATTGGGATCACTCGTGAACCGACTCAGTTTATTCATAGCAAATGCTATATTTGATCGCGCACACTTCCTGATATATATCAATAATTCTCAATACTTTAGCACAATCCAATTGCGAGTCACTTTTGCCTTCACTCTTTTGAAATGCAAAGCTTACATTTATTGGAGACTTGACAATATTGAAATCCAATTATTTGAACTAGTCAAATACCGTTTCAATGCAATGAGACCGCGAATATGCTAAAAATTATGGAGTTCTAAGGATTCTTATACCTAAGATCGCATCAGCAACTCCAAAAAATTTCATTCCAAACTTGCTTTCTAGCATACGGAGACTTGACAATATTGAAATCCAAATATTTGAACTAGTCAAATACCATTTCAATGCAATGAGACTGCGAATATGCTAAAAATTATGGAGTTCTAAGGATTCTTATACCTAAGATCGCATCAGCAACTCCAAAAAATTTCATTCCAAACTTACTTTCTAGCATACGTTTAGTAGCATTTAGTGTCTCTATTAATGATCAACATATCACCAATTATACAAACAAACAATGATCATCTAAGGGAATGGGTTTACGGCTTAGGACAAGTCATCATGTCCGTAAATCTATCTAGCAGATTGGAGATCCCAAGAGCTAGATTCAAGGAGAAAACAAAGTTGTGACTGACGGTTCGACATTGTCAACAAACTCAATCCATTCTCATGATGAAGACAATGCTCAGGAACAAGGATACAACATTAAGGCTTGTTAACAAGTTACTAAAACTTAATGTTTTTAATGATTTGCTAAGTTTGGAAGATTTGACCAAATAGTGTATCTACGCGATAACACGGTTAGAAATCACCTATGTGGGTGTGAAGTGTAAGCCGCTTCAAAGAGAATTATTGTCAAAAGCCTATTCTCTATACACTCATGAAACCAGGAGGTGTTCATGGCTGAAACGAACACAACCGTAAGAACCATAAACGGTAAAGGGTTAATTGTGTGACATATGGTTGTCTAGGTATACACCAAAGCTCGACGGTTCAAAGATATCGCATCTACCGAGTGACCAAGTATATCTGACATATGTTCAATACGGAAAGTCCAAAGGGAAACCTACTTATCCAGATGAAATTAATTCTTGCTTGTAAAGTACACATACTTGTCAGTTTCTTT
>NW_006239171.1:474181-474357 GCF_000226075.1 Solanum tuberosum
TGTTTCTGATTCTAGTTTCTCTACTAGTTTTAATTTTCTAGTTGTGAAAATGTTCTTAAACTTTATTGTGTCTTACCAAGTTCTTCAAAGTTTTGTTCTAAGTATCTTAGGAATACAAGGATAATGTATCTGATCCACTTACAAAAAGGCCTAACTAGAGAGAAAGTTGAAAGATC